>NW_004524660.1:4856489-4857597 GCF_000260255.1 Octodon degus
CACTAGCACATTTTCAATAACTAATATATTGCATATTGTTGTCTTAGTGGTTATTCATTGTACAAGATGCAGACATGATATCCTGTCTCAAACACTATTAGAACAAACCTCTCTATTCATTGAATTAAGAGAATGGAGCTGTCTAGCTATCCTACCTACTTTGAACATACAGATACAAAATGGTCGTTCATATGTATCCCCCTTTTTTGGTTAGTTTTGTCAGAGAAGGGCATTCCATTGTCATTGAAATACTGTAGGTGCATGAATTCAGCAAAATATTCCAATATTGTCCGGTAGTCCATAATAGTAGTGGATTTTTCGTAAGACTGGCAGTGTCCAAAGTTGTTGACTTGAGCCTTTTACAGCTCTGCATATTACAGCTCTGCATATGGCTTTACTTTTTATACTTCGTTTTCATACTTTTATTGTGGATGGTTAAGACCAAGATAAAGCAAAACCTATATACCAAGAAATGTAACTTTTGTATCTGATAAGGTCAGCCAAGTACCCTCAGGATTTAACCTGAAACCCTGTACCACTTTGCACTGCTGTTTGCATTGCAGAAAGACCTAAGCTGCAAGCATCCAGTAGTGGTTGTATACATTCTGAGAATCATTTAGAGCCGCATTTATTCATTAAGCAGGTTTTCGAGTGAATTGAAACATCAAACAAATAATCTTTTATACTCTACAGACTGTGAAACCATGTCTTTGAAAGTACAACATTGTGTATCTGTGGGTACTGTCTTGTGAGGAATTTATTAAAAAGTAATTTTAAACTTGAAAACTAGTTTAACTCATTGCATGTCAGGTACATGTTCCTTAGTTGATTAAAGCTTTGGCTAAATTTATTTCCTGAAATAGCTGATTAATATAAATATATTACTTATCATAGAATTATTAATTGAAGAGTGGTCAAAGTTTACCTCTTAAAATGAGATGTAAAATATAGGATGTTCCACATAGTCACTGTGTCACTTTTAAGTGGAGTATTTTAAAGTTGTTACCCACTGAGGGAGAGAAATAGTAAGTAGAGCCAGGACTTGGAAATGGGGACGAGTTTTCTGTTGGAGTGACAGAATGTGAAGAACCTTTTTTTTTTTTTTTTT
>NW_004524660.1:4858527-4859902 GCF_000260255.1 Octodon degus
AACTGAATAGCATACTTTCCAGGCCCACCAGGAATGTTACTTCTTCAAGAACTTTTCGGAGGACTGGAGGAAGTTTAACAACATTAAAAATTACTAATTTTAGTGCACTAACATTAAAAATGAATATTCACTAAAAATTGGGGTGGAAGAACTTGAGCTGAAAGACAAGTTCTTAGCACCCGCTAGGATGTCCACTCTCTGCTTGGGGATCCTTTTTCTAAATCGAGGTAGCTATTTTCTTCCCAGATTTTTATTTCTACATATTTTAGTACTTACTTTGCTCACTTTAGCTTTCTAAGTTTGAGAGGAACTCGGCCTCTTTAAAATATTAATTTTAAAGAACTTAAAAGATAAATAAATCTGATGCTGGAAAAATAAAAAAAAATAAGAGAGAAGCAAGAAAAGAAATGTGTTAGGTACAAGTACCAATTTGCTACTGTGAAATGTAAAATTATGTCCTGCAAACAGGTACTAATAAAAATTTTTAGAAAAATTGTTGGAAACAGAATGTTTGAAAATTCTGTCGAGGGCATGTTTGTAATGGAGCTTGAAATATTTTCATTGTTTTTTTCTGTTTCTGGGACTCGGATGTGACATTGCTTGTTCCTCAGGCCTGGAGGATGCGGTGTAACCCGCACAGTCCCCTGTCGAGCGCGAAGCACAGTAACCTCTCCCTCATACTTCTGTGTTTATTATTCTAGGACTCATAAGGCCAGCGGATCTCAGGCTCATCAGGATTTAAACCAAGGAATAAAGAACTGGAAGTTTTAAACGAAGAGTTTAGAAACACTCACTGAGGTAGTAATAGTTGCTTTGCAGAAGCCCCTGAATGAGAACAGGACAATCCATGCTGGCCTCGAAGTGCTGAGGGACTTCCATGGGGTGCCAGCAGGAGGAGGTGCTCATGGGGCCAAGAGGGTGCAGGAGTAGGCTAACGGTGGATCAGGGGCAGGACAATCCTGGAGCTTTATACTGGCTTGAAAACGTTGAATTAACCATGAGGGCACTGAACACTCATTAAACCAGTGTGTATAATTGTGTGCCTGGGGCCAACCAGACAGCTCAGTGTATTAAAGTGTCTGCTTAGTCAGATGCAAGGACTGGGTTCGATCCCCTGTGTGCCGTGCCAGCCCCACCCCCAGGGAATGCTGAGGCAGCGATTGAGACTGAGTGTGGTGGTGCGTTCCTGTTATCCCAGCGCTTGGGAGGCTGTAAACAGGAGGATCACTATGAATCTGATCTGTGTGGTGAGACCCTGTAGATCCTGTACTAAATACATTTAAAAAATTATGTGCCTCAGTAAGTGTTGTAGAGATTCAGAAGAAAAATAAACTATAAACAAAGGCCCTTAAATTGCAGAAATGTTCATATATAT
>NW_004524660.1:4861237-4862577 GCF_000260255.1 Octodon degus
TGCACCAGTCTGTACTCCCACCAGCAGTGGAGAATCGTTCCTTTTTCTCCCCAGCCTCTCCTGCATTTGTTATTGATTAATTTTTTGATGATCTTGCATGAAATAGAATCTCAGTTTAATTTGCATCTCTCTAATAACATGTGATGTTGCAAGTTTTTTCGTGTATTTATTTGGCCTTTGGATTTCTTCATCTGAAATGTGTGTATTCAGTCGGATTCTCATATTTTGATTGGGTTTTTATATTGGGGTGTCTGGTTTACTTCTTTCTTCTCTATTCGTTTTTTTTTTCCTCATTAAACTTTGTTTTCATGGGTCTCAAAATTCTGTGACAGATTTTTGGTCAAGTTGTTTCCATTAAAAAGTATTGATTATAAAAACTAATAACTTAAAAAACTACCACACACAGAAAAAGATCTATAAAACATTCTCCTTTCCTTGTGAAGGTTTTACGATGCATTGTTATCATTAACCAGTCTTTCATTATTAAACTTAAATGGCCAACTGGGAGAAACAGTTCTGAGACCCGTTTCCACCACTGGTTAAGACTAGGGTGGCAGGTGTTAGGGATAATATTCACTTAGCCTTCTGAGCTTTCTGGGCAGACGTGGTGACCTTGCCAGCTCCAGCAGCCTTCTTGTCCACAGCTTTGATGACACCTTCAGCAACTGTCTGTCTCATATCGTGAACAGTGAAATGACCCAGAGGTGGGTAGGCAGACAAGCTCTTGACACATATGAATTTGCCTGGAGCCATGTCAACAATGGCAGCATCCCCAGATTTCAAAAACTTGGGCCCATCTTCCAGCTTTTTACCAGACTGGTGATCAATCTTTTCTTTCAGCTCAGCAAACTTGCAAGCAATGTGAGCCGTGTGACAATCCAGGACAGGGGCATAGTCAGCACTGATCTGGCCTGGATGGTTCAGAATAATCACCTGAACAGTGAAACCAGCTGCTTCCATTGGTGGGTCGTTTTTGTTGTCACTGGCAACAGTGCCATGCTGTACATCTTTGTCACACATGTTCTTGATGTTGAAGCCCACATTATCCCCAGGAAGAGCTTCTCTCAAAGCTTCCTGGTACGTTTCAACAGACTTGACTTCAGTTGTACATTGACTGGAGCAAGGTGACCACCATGCCAGGTGTGAGAACACCAGTCTCCACTCGGCCCACAGGGACAGTACCAATACCTCCAATTTTGTAAACATCTTTGAGGGGCAGCCGCAAAGGCTTGTCAGATGGGCAAGTGGGTGGAAGGATGCAAAGCTTCAAGCAATGTGGTTCTACTGGCATTGTCATCCTTATAAGTGACCTTCCATCCTTTGAACCAAGGCATGTTAGC
>NW_004524660.1:4863747-4865262 GCF_000260255.1 Octodon degus
GGCCCTTTGTCAAAAATGAGGTGGTTTAGTGTTTTTACAGTTGTGTATGCATCTTCTTATCCCTTCCATTGATTCTCATGTGTGTTCTTCCTGCCAGTATCATGCTGATTTATCACAGTAGCTTCGCAGTATAATTTTAAGTCAGGACTTGTGTTGCCTTCTGCCTTGTCTTTGTTGATCAGGAGTGTCTTTGCTCTTCTAGCTCTCTTCTGGTTCCAAATGAACTTTAGGATTGTTTTCTCTAGAACTTTGAGGCATGCTAAAGGAATTTTGACTAAGATTGCATTAAATGTTTGTAACAATTATGAGAGTATTGAAATTGGTACTATGTTGTTTCTTTCTATCTATGAATAAGAGATATCTCTCTCTTTTTTAATATCTTCTTTGATCTCCTCTTTAGACTACTGTAATTTTCATTGTATAGATTCTTTACTTCCTTGGTTAGATGAATTATTAAGTGTTTAATTTTTTTGGATGCTATTGTGAAGGATTTTGTTTTCGTACTTTCTCTCTCAATGAGTGCATAGGAATGTTGATGCATTTTGAGTGTTGATTTTGTATCCAGCTACCATACTAAATTTGGTTGTCAAATTTGCAAGTCTTTTGGTGGAGGTTTTGTTTCTTTTATGTACAGTATAATGTCATCTGCAAATAATGATAAATTAACTTTTTCCTTTCCTATCCTTTTTCATTTTATTTCTTTCTCCTTTCTCCTTTATTTCTTTCTGGCTAATATTTCCAGAACTATATGAATAGGAGTGATGATAGTGGATACCCTGGTCCTATTCCTGATTTTAGTGTAGTTTTCAGGTTTTGACTATTAGCTATTATGTTAGAAATTGGTTTGTAGTATATTAGTAGATGGTTTTTATCAGATTGAGGTGGTGAAGATCATCTATTCTGACTTTTTGTAGGCTTTTTATAATGGGTGGGTGTTGGACTTGTCAAAAGATTTTTCTGTATCTATTGAGATAATCATGTGAGTTTTGTCTTTGGCTCTGTTAAGGTAGTGCATTAAATTCATTGATTTTCATTTGTTCAACCATCTGTGCATCCCTGGGATAACTCCCATTTGCTCATGATGAATAATGTTTATGAAGGGTGTGGTTTCCCTAATTTCCCTCCCAGGGAGTTTGTTGTTTGTGTACAGGAAGGCGGTGTACTACTTAGTGGTGATGTGCATTCAGCTGTACTACTGAATTGATGATTTGCTGCATTCTTTTTGCCAATATCTTATTGAGGATTTTGGATTATTTTCAAAAAACTAAATAATATCTAATAGACATAGAACATTTTTTTCAAACACATGTTTTTCTTTTTATATAACTATTTTTATTTTGATGTTGATTTATTATAGTGTATATGGTTAAATTTATGTTCATGGTTAAATTTATAATGAAGTATTTTCATTCATTAAACTGTTAATTATTTGTTACAAATAGCAAATAAAGTTCAATCAAATTGCTTTTGAAAGAAAACTATCACAAGAATTATAGTAGGAAATATACATTAATA
>NW_004524660.1:4865852-4869398 GCF_000260255.1 Octodon degus
TTTCTTAATCATTTCCTTTTATATTCTAACCTTACTCCTTACCTACTCCTTTCTTTTCTTTTTATCATCTGTCAAGAATTAAATTGCAACCCTCTCGTGAAAAATTAGCAGGGAGAGGCTCTCGTGCCAATGTCAGAATGTGACCTGTTTGGGAAACGACATCATCACAGATGTAATTATCCAGCATGATGTTATAGTGAAAGAAGGGGGACCCTTATCCAGTATGGCTGTCATCATAAGAAGGAGAAATTCTGGCACAGGCACGCACACAGACGAATACAACTGTGGAGCGATGTGCAGGAGTAAGCAAGCATGTGAGGCCCCAAAGAGGAGCAGCGAGGACAGCAGAGCTGGTGTGCCCCTGGCATGGCCCTGCTGTGAGCACCCGAGGGGCTCTGTGAGAGCACCTTCGGTGCGCTCCCACCAGGGATCTGCACTGTCCCCGTACATCTCCCGCTTGGTGGCTTTGCAGCGACACCCAGTACCACCACCTGGGGAGCCGGTCCTCCGGGCACACGAGGGGACACAATCTACTCAAGCCTTGGTACAGCGGAGATATAAAACATGCACCTTTTGGATTAAGGTGTTTAGGCACATTGGTGATCATGTTTGACAAAAGAGCAATGACACAAACACAAAACCTTGTCTGATGGCCAGCCATTGCATTCCAGATTGAGCATATTTCTGTAATCGCGGTAATGTGACTTCCTGAGGAGAAACTTCTTGCACTTCATTTGTTCCATGAAAAGACAAAAGCACCTATGGGAGATAAAAATGTAAATTAAGAAAGAACTTTGATGCAAACCAGGTATTATGGAAACCCTAGGCAGATGTGTGTGCTCTGATAACAAGGACACAACAGCAGCAGGTTGTGGTGCTTTCTGTGTAGAGTACATGCTACAAGGATAAGGCCCCAGAAATGCAGTAATTCTTTACACTGAGGCTTCCAGATGGAGATGTTTGTTATGGATCAGAATTCCACACTAAAGGAGGCTATCAAAATAGTGAATCTAATAAAGTCCAAACTGTCCCATCCTGTCTGCCTTTACATTTACAGGGAAAAAATGAGATCACATGCCATTCCTGTTTATTTCACATGGACCCGTGCTACTTGCCCAAGGATAGACTTCTGTAATGAATTTGCAAGTTCTAAATTCAAACGCAAGTTTTCCAAATGGTTCTCTGTTGAATATTTTTGAAGCATAATTATTGGCTTGCTAAACTTTACATTAGTGAACCCCTAAAGGAACTTATTGGAAAACAGTAAGAATCCCACGAAGATGTTAAAGTGTACAAGGCTTATAGATTCAAGTCAAAACAAAGCATTAAATCTTAAAAACATGGAGTGAAAAATGCTTCGTTAATAATGGTTAACTTATCCTATAATTTGAATCTTAATGATGAATTATTAAAGCCCAATAGGTCAACAGCTGGCTGTTTGTAAGGAAAGGCTTTATCAATATTTTGAAATACTTGTTATGAAAAATTATATTGTGTATGAAATCCAATAACATTATTGTAGTATTTTTCAAGATTACATTGGGCTTGAATGAAAGTACACTGCTGACAAATAAGCTAAAGAAAATAAATGATCTAAATTCTAGTAATGAAGAAAATTTCACCTGTCAGTCAAAGAGTCATTAATAATCATCTAATGGTTGGTACTTTAACTTGTGTACACAGATTTCTCCATCAGTGGTTGATTATAAAATATTGAAGTGTTCATCTGCTCTGGTCACTTATTTTATATAACAAACTCACCAAAAGCAGTATGGCTGAAAATAACTATTTTTTTCCTAATAGTTCTTTAGATTTTCTGAAAGCAATGCACAGTACCTTTGGATTTCTCCCTGTAGAATAAAATATTACCTTGGTCTATATTCATTTGAAGTTTCAGTAGTCTGGTATCCAAGAGGGGTAGCTGAGGCTGGATGTCTACTCATTGGCATGAGTGCCTTCTATTTGACTTTTAAAAACAGGTTGGGTTTCTCCTGTAGGAAACCCTTCTTTTGTCATGAATTGGTCCCAAAATAAAACTTTAGTTTGCAGTGCTGCGAGTTGAGTCCAGGGGCACCGTGCTGAGCTTCATCCCCAGCTACATTCCCCAGTCCTCTGTATTTATTATTTCAAGACGGGGAATCAAAGGACTGCCTGGGTCCCTCCTTTTCCCAGACCGGGTTCAAACTTGTGATCCTTCTGCCTCAGCCTCTCAGATTCCATGCGTGTGCTAGCACACCTAGCTTTATGAAGGGCATGTGGAGACCCAAGCGAATGTGTCTAAGTGTCTAATCAAAGCCACTTTTTAAAGTTAAGAATGTTGCTTCTGCGCTTGAACAATTCCCTATGAAAGTCTCCAACAGAAAGGAGAAATTGATTGTCTTGGTGGTGCCTGGAGCAGTGTGCGTGTCCAAGGAGAGAAGGAACTCACAGAGATGATGCTGAACATGCCTTGGCATGGTCGTCTTTTTCATTCAGTATGCCTTACCTTGAACCAGCATGAGGTTTATGGCAAAATTGAACCGAAGATGGGATTTCCGTGAGCCCTGGGCCTCGAACATGCATCGCTGCCTGCTTCCTCATTACCTTGTGTCTAAGCAGTGCAGTCGTAAAGGGCGCTGAGCTTTCGCTGATACACCATTATCACCCAAAGTCCATTTTCTATATTAACATAGACTCTCGTGTTGCGCATCCCACTAAACAAGCCTGTATCGGCAAGTGTCATTATACCATGAAGAATAGTTTCACTTTCCTAAAATGTTTGTTTCACTTCTTTATAAAATTTTAGTGAAAAAAATCAATAGAAATACTTAGAGACTATAGACTAATATATACCAATTTAAGCAAATTTAAGTTAGTAAAATCAGGCAAATATTTCATTTAAAAAGGTTGTATTTCATGAATAAGATTAATGAGTACTTTTCTCAAAAGATAGGCTCAGTCAGTGTTAACTATAATGATGGTACACTTTCAATATTGGATTTCTGGTTGAAGTCAAATAATAATGATTATTAATATTTGTATAGTATTTTTTGACTGCTCTGTGTAATTCCAGTGATTTGTAAATGATATTTAAAGCTTCACCACTTCTCTCCCTTTGAGAAAGGCATTCCTTTGGCATCTCCGTTGTATACACAATAGAATTGAGGAGCTTAAGCAATTTTCCCAAGGTCAACAGTATGGGGCACAGCCAGCATAGAAACCCGGACTGGCTTTAGATAGACTCCTAAGCAATGTGCTACACTACACAGAGTCTAGTTTTGGTGGGAAGAAAATCAAGAGGCATAAGTTGTAGGTCAAATAAGATGAAAGATTGTTCAATATCATGCTATTTTGTACTTGGTGAATAATTTATTTGGTTATTGGGCATCATGCTTTCATTTAAAGGTTAATACCAGAAATCAGGTTTTGGATGCTAATCCCTTTCTCTACCACAAGAAATCAAGATTCCTTGGAGAAATTGGTGGTTCTATAGCTGGGATAACATAATCATGAATGATTTTACAGTGCTACATAGTAGAGGAGAGAGAAAGGGAGAGGGAGAGGAAG
>NW_004524660.1:4870612-4873250 GCF_000260255.1 Octodon degus
GGAGAGGGAGAGGGAAGGAGAAGGAGAGGGAGAAGGAAAAAGAGGGAGAGGGAGAGGGAGAGGGTGAGAGAGGGAGAGGGTGAGAGAGGGAGAAAGAGAGGGAGAGAGAGAATATTTCTATATGACACACAAGAATGAACAGGAGTCCTTAATGGCTAGATTAGGGTAAATTTGAGGTACAAAAGTAACAAAGTATATTCTTATGGGTCCAAACTTATATAAGTAATGGCATAAATAAATAATAAATGGGAGAAGACACAAATCACCATGGGGAAAAAATTCCAAATGATATATGTTGCCACTCTTCCTCTAGGAGGTGTGCTTTCATTTCCTATGTCTTTAGGATGGTCTGGCTAAAGTGATTCACTTCCAAAGAACAGAGTGCAGGGCCAGGAAGATAGCTCAGTGACATAAGCACCTGCCTTGAAAGCGCAAGGTCCTGAGTTCTATCCCCAGTACCAAAACAAAGCAAAACAAAAGAAAACAAACCAAAAGAACAGAGCAAGGCAAGAAGAACCTGACAAGCGCTGTTGACCGAGAGATCAAGGCCCGCTTTCCCTGTGATAAATTGTGTTGTTAAGATGTACTGTTTCATACAATGCGGTCTGGAGGATGGTGACCACGGGAAAGCAAGGACAGACCACGCTTAGGATCCACCCACCAAAGCACGAGTCCAGCAGTGTCCAGGTCACACAAGACAAGGGTGGGCCGGGAAAGGGTCAGACAGAGGAGACTGAAACGTACCGACTGAATGCAACGACATAACCAGGCTTGTGTTGTGCAACAGAACGCGTTCTTACTGGTGTAACGCCAGTGAAATCCAAAGAAGATATGTAGTCACTAATTTCATTTCATAGTTTCAAAACACGCACCATGTTTATATAAGTTGCTGATATTCAATGAAACAGTAAAAGCTTTGTAGAAACTCTCCTAACTTTGCTGCTATCATGTAAAGTTTGAGTTACTTCAAATGTTCATTAAAATAACAGTACAGCATAACAATATATTTCCTAATCAAACATTCAGTGAAACAGAAAAAAGGAGAACTGCCTGTTATTAAATGTTGTTTCCAGGTCTTAGGGATATGAATTAAGTTTTCTTCCCTTAATATTTTTCTATGTTTTTAATTACATACAGTGAGCATGTTTTACTTTCATAATTAAAAATGGGAAGAAGGGAAAAGCAATGTAATATAAACTTGGCTACACACAGCACTCATTAGAGTTAATTGATGCAAATGAGAATGTTAACTAGTTTTTCGGAGTTGTGAAGAATGAGTTCAGTGAGAGTGAGGACAGGCGTGCGGTGCAACATCCGGATGGTGAACACCACTTCCTGTTTTCTAATGCTCATTACTTTTGAGAAAGAAATTTCAGTCTTATGCATTCTTTCTCCGTACTCCTATTGAAAAGTAAATTAAACTTGCAAATTGCTTGCCTGGTCTAAATCTCAGTTTCCTCATCTGAAACTGAAGTACGATCAACTATAGAGCTGATTGAAATGTATAATTCACTGCTCAAACATTAACTGACATTATTATAACTGATACGTTACTAGTAGTAGTGCAACACCGTCCCAACCATAGTAACAGTGCTCCTAGCATTTCACTATAATATTGGTCAACATTCTTCAGTGCAGTATGACATTTTGTGCTGAATCCTAGAGCAGGAAAAGTATGTAACTGGAACTACTAAGTGTGTACATTACATATAATAGACCCTCCAAAAATTAATTCATTTTACTTTGGCTACTTATTTTTTTTTTTGCAGTACCAGGGATCAAACTCAGGACATTGTGCTTGGCAGGTAGGAACTTTTGCCACTGAGCTACATCCCCAACTCTTATTTGTTCTTATAGTAAAGTGCAAGATTTAAAAATTGATGGAAAGCCCACCAGCTAAACTCTTACCTACTACCTGGTGGCTGTCCTACATGTCATAGGACAGGCCACTATTTCCTTTGATATCTTCACTATATCTCATGGCTGTGCTTGTGAGAGCCAGTGACACCTTACAAGATCTTTATTTCTTATTTATTTGTTCATTGTTCTGGGCTCTTTGAGGACAGTGCACTATTTTACATCTCTTTATATTCTCAACAGCAACCAGGATCACTTCTCCAGCATATCAAGTGTTTAAAAAACTTACTATGTTGATATATTTATATATTATTCAGACAGGTTTAGAGTTCTGTTCCAAGGCCCTTGGAAAACAACCAAGTTCTAGAGAATAACATTATATTCCACTACAGTGATGATACATTTCAGAAGATCTATTTATACTGTGAAATACTTCTTATTGGTATCATAAAAAATGCAAAGCATTTATTAATGTGCAGTGAAATACTGGAGGAAGAAGCAACAGAATCCGCAAGGTTCTTTTTCACCCACATAACAGGCGGCTGGTCGAGCTGTATTCCTTCCTTTTACCCTTAAGGAGCTATGACTTAAGGCCGCTGTCAGGATGGAGCCAACTAATCAAGCTTAACTCCGCTCCTGCTATTTGCCAGACGTGCTGCGATGTCTTTTGTGAGCTGGGTGTTTCTATCACCTCACTTTTTGAGTGAAGCAATAGGTTGAAGAGGTCAATGACTTGCCCAGGGTCAAACAGCTAATGTTGGAGCTCGCCATTCTGCAGGTG
>NW_004524660.1:4873350-4878836 GCF_000260255.1 Octodon degus
TAATTTCATTTCATAGTTTCAAAACACGCACCATGTTTATATAAGTTGCTGATATTCAATGAAACAGTAAAAGCTTTGTAGAAACTCTCCTAACTTTGCTGCTATCATGTAAAGTTTGAGTTACTTCAAATGTTCATTAAAATAACAGTACAGCATAACAATATATTTCCTAATCAAACATTCAGTGAAACAGAAAAAAGGAGAACTGCCTGTTATTAAATGTTGTTTCCAGGTCTTAGGGATATGAATTAAGTTTTCTTCCCTTAATATTTTTCTATGTTTTTAATTACATACAGTGAGCATGTTTTACTTTCATAATTAAAAATGGGAAGAAGGGAAAAGCAATGTAATATAAACTTGGCTACACACAGCACTCATTAGAGTTAATTGATGCAAATGAGAATGTTAACTAGTTTTTCGGAGTTGTGAAGAATGAGTTCAGTGAGAGTGAGGACAGGCGTGCGGTGCAACATCCGGATGGTGAACACCACTTCCTGTTTTCTAATGCTCATTACTTTTGAGAAAGAAATTTCAGTCTTATGCATTCTTTCTCCGTACTCCTATTGAAAAGTAAATTAAACTTGCAAATTGCTTGCCTGGTCTAAATCTCAGTTTCCTCATCTGAAACTGAAGTACGATCAACTATAGAGCTGATTGAAATGTATAATTCACTGCTCAAACATTAACTGACATTATTATAACTGATACGTTACTAGTAGTAGTGCAACACCGTCCCAACCATAGTAACAGTGCTCCTAGCATTTCACTATAATATTGGTCAACATTCTTCAGTGCAGTATGACATTTTGTGCTGAATCCTAGAGCAGGAAAAGTATGTAACTGGAACTACTAAGTGTGTACATTACATATAATAGACCCTCCAAAAATTAATTCATTTTACTTTGGCTACTTATTTTTTTTTTTGCAGTACCAGGGATCAAACTCAGGACATTGTGCTTGGCAGGTAGGAACTTTTGCCACTGAGCTACATCCCCAACTCTTATTTGTTCTTATAGTAAAGTGCAAGATTTAAAAATTGATGGAAAGCCCACCAGCTAAACTCTTACCTACTACCTGGTGGCTGTCCTACATGTCATAGGACAGGCCACTATTTCCTTTGATATCTTCACTATATCTCATGGCTGTGCTTGTGAGAGCCAGTGACACCTTACAAGATCTTTATTTCTTATTTATTTGTTCATTGTTCTGGGCTCTTTGAGGACAGTGCACTATTTTACATCTCTTTATATTCTCAACAGCAACCAGGATCACTTCTCCAGCATATCAAGTGTTTAAAAAACTTACTATGTTGATATATTTATATATTATTCAGACAGGTTTAGAGTTCTGTTCCAAGGCCCTTGGAAAACAACCAAGTTCTAGAGAATAACATTATATTCCACTACAGTGATGATACATTTCAGAAGATCTATTTATACTGTGAAATACTTCTTATTGGTATCATAAAAAATGCAAAGCATTTATTAATGTGCAGTGAAATACTGGAGGAAGAAGCAACAGAATCCGCAAGGTTCTTTTTCACCCACATAACAGGCGGCTGGTCGAGCTGTATTCCTTCCTTTTACCCTTAAGGAGCTATGACTTAAGGCCGCTGTCAGGATGGAGCCAACTAATCAAGCTTAACTCCGCTCCTGCTATTTGCCAGACGTGCTGCGATGTCTTTTGTGAGCTGGGTGTTTCTATCACCTCACTTTTTGAGTGAAGCAATAGGTTGAAGAGGTCAATGACTTGCCCAGGGTCAAACAGCTAATGTTGGAGCTCGCCATTCTGCAGGTGCGGGGAGCTTTGCATGGTAAGCTCCTTACTGACTATGTTCATTAGCCACCTCAAAAGGCCATAATATTGCAATAGACCGGCTGCTTTAAATAACTTAAATATATTTCCTTCAGCTTTCTGGAGACTGGGCTATCCAAAACTATACTACTAATATTAGTCGATTTGCTTATGCGAAGAGTTCTGCTGCTAGCTTGTAGGAGGCTGCCTTTGGGTGATCCTTATGGGACAGACATAGAGCACTGGAAAGCAAGCTTTTGGCCCCCTTCTCTTGTAAGGTATGAACTTCAACATGAAAACCTACTAGATTTAGATAAAGGTGACACTGAGTGTGGTGACACACACCTACGCCTGCCGCATTCAGGAGGCTGAAGCAGAAGAATCACAGAAAGACTGAGGCTGTCCTGAACTTCAGAGTGAGCGCAAGGCCAGCCTGAACTGTGTGGTGAGGCCGTTTCAAAACAAAACAAAACAAAACAAAGCAAAGTAAATAGATAAATAAATGAAACAGCACAAAACCCACAGCAGAGCCCAGCATCCACTACCTTATCTAGCCCTAATCACCTTTCAAAGGCTCCTTCTCTAAATACCATCCCACTGACAGGGCTCTAGCATGTGGATTTTGGGGGAACATAACCACACAGTTCATCATTCATAACCAGTTAGAGTAGGGATATTTCTTGTAGATGTGTCCATTTAAGATTTCTTATAAGTGTCTATAAAGGTTTTGCCCTTCACAAATCAGCTTTAACTTTCTAGTCTCATCTACAGCTATTTTAATGAGGGAAAAGAAGATTTTCTTACTAGAAAAGTAAAATGTATAGGCTTTTGTGAATTGAATTAAAATCAGACAAAGGAGAAGAAAATACAAGGTCAGGTTTTAAAGATTTGTTTTTATCTTTCTGAAGTTTATTTGGATCTGTCCTTGTTGATTGTATTTGAGTCTCTTAGAAGTTCCAGCCTCTGTTCTATGTGCTTTACCAAGTCTTTTAATAGACATTTCTTCAGTGCTGTTCTTTCCAATGATCACATCTCTGTATTTTCTATGGTGAAGTACTGTGATTAATTCCCATTGGTAGAGCTCTGTGTGTCCCTGTATTAGATGCAGGTTAAAAAAAAAAAAAAAAACAACAACATGACTGCCTTAACTTTGGACTGGAGGCCATTTACTGTCATTTTATTTTCTTTTTTAAGAATGTCCTGGGCTGGGGACATGGCTCAGTGGAATAAATGCTTTCCTGGCAAGCACAAGGGCCTGAGGTCAATCCCTGGTTCCACCACAAAAAAATAATCATTAAAAAAAAAGAATGTCCATAATTTTCACATAACACTGTAGGTTAGAAATTGGAATGTATTTATTTATTTATCTGTCTATTTATTTATTTATTTTTGTGGTATCAGGGTTTGAACTTGGGACTTTGTGCTTGCCAGGCAGGTGCTTATGCCACTGAGCTACATCCTTGCCTCTTCTTATTTTAAAAAGACAGTAAAATAAAATAAAAATGACATAGACTTTTGAAACGGGATTACAGGAAACTACCAATTGGTATTAGGTTGCATATTGTTATCTTCAAAGTAGTTGCTCAGATTACCAGGTACAAGCTGCAAAACCATGAGTGTTATGTTGCCCCACAGAAGTGGCTTTACCACAGAGAGTTATGGGGTGCGTGTGTGTGTGTGTGTGTGTGTGTAAACAGGAACAAATGCAGAAAAACATTTCCTTCTGACTTTGTATATGAAATAGGATAAAAAATGTGGTGAATGTTTAATTTTTTAAAAATATTGAAGTGAAAGAAACATTGCTGCTCATTGTTCTCAAAAATACTTGCTCTTGCTTTGAAAGCTTTTCCAGTCATCCTTGCTGCCTTCTGGAGCAGTTCCGGGCTCAGCTTTCTTGGCCATAGCAGTGTGACGGAAAGGGGAGAGGTCACGCGGTGCCAGGTCCGGCGACCAGGGGACTCACCGGGATCTTTCCGGGAGCCTGGCTTTTCTCTGGGTGGCACACAGTAGAAGCAGTCACTGTATTTTTTTTTTTTTTTCTCAGCTTATAGACATTCACAAAAGAGCTCTTCCAGAACTGTTTCAGAAAGTGACAAGAGGAACAGCCAAATAGCTCAGCAGATTAAAGCACCTGCAAGCAGGCGCAGGGGCCAGGGGTTCGATCCCCGGGTCTGCAGTGCCAGCCCCGCCCCCAGGGTGCGCTGAGATGGCAATTGAGACCGGGTGTGGTGGCGCACACATGTAATCCCAGCTCTTTGGAGGCTATAAGCAGGTGGATCACTATGAGTCCCATCTAGTAGTGAGACCCTGAACACCCTGTAGACCCTTCCCTGAAATACAGGGGAAAAAAAGAAAAAGAAAAAAGAAAGTGGCAAGAGTGATAAGATGACTGTGTTCAGAGCAAGAGAGGGCATATTGAGGGGAACTAATACCAATGCTTCTTTTATTGTATTATTAAAAAAACTTGAACATTCACTGTATGTTCTTGTTACTCATTTATATATAATGAAGGAAACAAAGTCTGCACAAAATTCCTCAGACTGCGCCCATCCTCCTTTGTCGTCTTACAAACTTATTTACACATTTGAAAATAAATTAATATGAGAAACACATTGGGAAAAAGAACATCAAATATGTTTCATATTCTTTGTCTAGTACCCTACAAATGGAAATTCAGGTTAAATTCCTCAAATACATGCTTGGCCTTCATGAATTAGGAAGAAATGACACTGCTTATCAGACAGCAATGCACTTGACTTTAAGTGTTAAAATTCCGTAGCATTTGGGAAAAATGATTCCAACTCAGCATTGGTTTGGAAGGATTTGGTGCAGAATTTGTTCATTTTCCAACAATCCAATCAGTCTGCCGTGATCACTGTTTGTGAGGCCGTTCCACTGAAGCATCATTCAGGGAAAGAACACTGCCAAATCTTTTATGAAATGACTCTTGTCTTAATTAAATCTTACAACCCAAATTTCTCCTCTCTGAGCTACATAAACAAGAGAATACTATAGAACTCAGTAGAAATAACCAAACAAAGCCTCAGGTTGCACAGTGGAAGGATGCCAGAAGTCACAGAAAAGAACAAGGCTATTTGATTAAGGATAGACAAATTACAGAAAATATTAAACCTAAATCACTAGTTCAAACTCAAGTGCTATTTGAGCCAGAGGCAGTTTGAAATTGTTTCCACACTGATTTCAAGAACATACATGGCAAACTGCGGTTCCAAATCTCTGCACAAATGTTGTATTGGTCTCAAGCAGAGTCAATAGTGGAGAGACAAGCGAGTATATGAAGCCAGTTAAGCGTTCGCTGACCGAATTGCAAGCACCTCACTTACTTTGCTCGTGAATTGTGCCTTAGCTGCTCACTTGCACGCTCTCTTCCGTCAGTGCTCTTACTTATGTTGTCTTTTCCTGGTCTTTCTTTTCATGTTCTTACAAACCTCCAATTTCCCATGAAGGAAAAGAAACATTACTGCTTATGTCTGCTTTGATTTGTGGATCCCGGATTTCATCTTGAGTAATTCACTGGACACAGTTGGGTTGCTACTGGGAGAATGATTGTTTTTCAACCTGTCATTCATACAATAGGTTTGATGGCATTGATGCAGTTAGTAAAAAAGACTCCAATACTTTCTCTCTCTCTCTGTCTCTCTGTCTCTGTCTCTGTCTCTGTCTCTGTCTCT
>NW_004524660.1:4878936-4885165 GCF_000260255.1 Octodon degus
TCTCTCTCTCTCTCTCTCTCTCTCTCTCTCTCTCTCTCTCTCTCTCTCTCATATTTTAGGACAGGATCTACAGGGTCTATAGGGTCTCACCTCTAGATCAGACTCATAGTGATTCACCTGTGTTCAGCCTCCCAAGACCTGGGATTACAGGCGCGCGCCACCACGCCCAGTCTCTGTCACTGTCTCAGAACAGTCTGGGAATGGGGCTGGCACTCGAGGGACCACACCCTGGCTGCTGCGTCTTCCAACACTTTCTGTTTAATGCAGAAATGGAATTCTTTATGACAGCAAGCTATTAACCAACATTCCTAAGTGCCGTCTCTAAAAGATTATAAAACATTTGTAAGCAATTAAATAACTAGGTCCAATGCTATTCATTTCCTTCGTTTGTAATGTTTTCTTTTCCAAATTCAATCTTTATTAGACTCTGATGGAAGTGTTTCTTCAAGACTGTCCAATTTCTTTTAAGGAAGGCGCAAAACAATCCTTTCAGAATCAAAGAAATGAGAGCACACATTAAAAGTATTTTCTTTCAACATGTTTGGTTTTACTTTCCTCAAGCAAGAATTTTTATTTCACTTGTAAGGATTTTTTCTCATTCATAAGGCTAATGTTTGCCTTTCCAGTTCAAAAGCAGAAAAAATAAATTCAAATTTTTGGCACATTAAGATTTTTGGGTTTCACTTTCTAGGGTCAGTATAATAGCATCGGGGTTCTTTCCTGATCCACCTTCTCAACCTCAAATTTGTCACAAGATTAAAAAGTGCAGAGCATGTAAAAAAATCACGTTTGAATATTCGTATTAAAGTTGGATACACATTACTTTAAGTTTTGAAATTTATTAGTAATTTTAAGCATTACAGAAGACATCACAAAGTGTGTATTAAAAGCTAGTGTTAATAGCATTCATTCTCAAAATTTTAGAGAAAACTTTATCAGTGTATTAAGGATTTCCTTAACGGCCAATGCATTTCAAGCCTATCGCCTACCACAAGTCTCTGCTTCATGACAGAGCCCAAAGAGATATCTGGAGATGGCTCTCTCTTTCCTTCTTTCTCTTTCCTCCTCAGTTCTCCTATCTCTTTTCAGCTACATGGAAACTAAAACAAGTGTGGCCAACAACTATGTCACACTTTCAGAAGTCATTGCAACTTCATCCTTTTTTTCTGGGTTACAGAGTCCTAACTTTATTGTCATGCTATGCGCAGTCTCTTACATAATATCAGGAGAGTCAAGCAGACTGCAGGAAGGGAATGGAGATCTAAGGAGCGTTTCAGTGGGCAGTATCCCTGGGAAGCAAATGACAACAAAGCTCACTTATTAGCTTTGAGGACAGTTGTGTGGCCCAGGGTGTGTGCATGACCATGATTTTGTTGGGAACCAAATGGAAAATTACAGAAAACTCCAGCCATAATCTTCTTTTTTTCAGAATTGGGGATTGAACTCAGGCCCTAGTGCTTGCCAGGCAAGCACTTATTTTACTGAGCCATCTCCCTGGCCCTAACCAGCCATACTCTTGAATAGATTGAACTTTGAAACCAAATCTGGAACTGACCTGCTCCAGACATCTGCCTGCTGGAAAAAAAAGTCCACTATTTGCAAGGGTAACATTTATGAAGTAATATAATTCTGAAATAAACAAATAACAGTCTGATTTTAACTGAATTAATATAGTTTGAATGGTTATTTCTATTATTTAAAATTACTAATTATTGTAGTGTGTACAAAGTGATACAAAATACTCCAAAATGAGATGAATCAAAGTCAATTCACATATACCTTAGAGTATGTACATTGCACATAATGGTATTGAATAAAATATAATTCTGTTAAATTTTGCCTAAAAAGGAGTAATTAAAAGAAAACTGAAGCAATTAAAAACTTTTAATGCTTACTATTAATATAGTTGGTCTCTACATGTCCAGCCAAAGTCTCATGTGGCCTTATGGGCTGGGCTTCTAGAGTTTATGATTAATTTGTGATCCCATGCTGGGATTACGTGTGTGAGTGCTACACCCCCCTGGGATGGGCAGCCTGCCAGCGATTTAATGGAGGGACAGAGGCTTGCTCTTGCTATTCCTCCCTTTTCTCTTGCTGTTTTTCGGTTTTCCTCCTCCATGAACTGCTGCCCTCTGCCATGTGCCACTCTGCCTTGGGTATAGCCAAGTATGCACTGAAACCTCCACAAACTGTGAGCTAAATAAACCTTTACTTGCTTAGTTCTGGGTGTCAGGTATTTTGTCCCAGCAATGAGGGAATATTAATGGAGACAGAATTTGGTACTGAGAAGTGGGGTCATTGCTGTGACTATACCTGACCATATGGTTCAAAGTGCTACAGAATGACTTGTAGGAAGAGATAGGAAAAGTTTGGTGTTGTCCCCTGAAAGAATAGAGCTGGAAAATCTTAGCTCTATGGGAGATTCTGGTCAGAGCTCAGATGACCAAAAGGCTGACAGAAATCTTGACTTTAAAAAGCAGGCTCATGAGATTTCTTCTGGGAAGAAGGACTGCATTGGTTGTTAGATTCCAGATGATATGTATTACAGCTTAGAAGAAAGTTTGTCTGCATTTTGCTTGTGTACAAAGACTTTGCATGAGACTGAAATTAAGGGTATTAAGATTAATCACACTGACTAATCTGGTAGAAGAAATTTCAAGGCAGTCGAATGTTGAGGCAGAGGCATGGCTATTGTTGGGGGCTTTTAGTCAGATTTATATGGAGACTCAAAAGCAAAGAGCCTAGCAAGATGATTTAAAATGTGAATTTGGTCTGGAAGCAAATAGTATATTAATGAATATAGTATATTAAGCTATATACTGCAAAGATAGAACTGAGAAAATATCCATTGCTGAAAAAGAACAGGAGAAAATATGGCCTAAGAATATCACAAGAAGTAGCAAATCTAGAGTGAACAACTTTGTTTTGAGAAAAAAACAACAACAAAACACCACAGAGTGCAATATTCCAGAATGGTAATGGTGACCTAGAGAATTTATTTCTTAACATCAGGGTCAAAGTGCTCAGCAATCTAGGCGCTCAACCCCTACAACTAAGAGAGAATAAATCCTGACTACTACTCCAGCTGGCAATAGAACGTGGTGTCATCCACATGGCATTGGTTTTGGGCAGAATGCAAGAGCTTTCAGGTTAAGAGGGTCTCCATCTTGATTTCACAGGACAGCCTGGGAGGTCAGCAGTGTGCTCCTGGGAGGGCAGTGGGAGAAGCTGAGAGTGAGAAGCCCACAAGGAAGTAGAGATCACAGAAGTTTGGAAAATCCAGGAATATAGATCATCTAAGGAAAGTTTCAAGGAGGGAGCAAAGCAGACCTCGGAAAGAAGACATGGGAGGAACTACCAAAGTGCCACAGAGGTGGAGCCACATGGATCTCACAATTTGCCACAGGTTGCATCAGATGTTCCAAGTGGAACTACAGGACTTAATGTTTTCCCTGATGGATTTTAGGCTTTCTTTGGTCCCAGTGCTTTATATCCCCTGCTTTGTACCTTTTGTAGTGGTAATGCTTTTCTTCTGTCATTGAATGCTGGAAGTGTTTAATTTTTCAGTTGTACAGAGGCTCACAGCTAAGAATTTGCCTTAGAATTTGGACTTTTCAACAATGCTGAACCTGTTGGAACTATGGCAGTGCTTACAGATTGGCTAAAATGTCTTTTGCATAAAGGGTTGTGCATAAGTTTGGGAGTCAGGAGTGGAATGTTATGGTTTGTATCTAATTATCCCCCCAAAACCTCATGCATCGATGAGTTGGCTGGCTTCTAGAGTTTGTGATAAATTCATGATCTAATGCTGGGATTATGGGTGTGAGTGCTACATCTGCCTTGGGACAGATAGCCTGAATGCTACAGAAGGAAAGGAGATAGGCTTGCTCTCTGCCTCTGCCCCGGCTGCTGCCACCCCAGCTCCTCCCTCTTGCTGTTTTGCTGTTTTCCACCACAATAAGTTGCTCTCCTTTTCCATGTGCCTCTCTCCCTTGGAGCCAGCTGAGTAAGGACTGAAACCTCCACAAACTGTGAGCTAAATAAATTTTTCCTTGCTTAATTCAGGTATTTCATCCCAGCAATGAGTGCAAAGTAATGGAGACAACTATCTTCTCATGTTAGAAAGAAGTATAAGCTTTAAAATAGAGAGTTTAGGGCTGGGGACATAGCTCAGCAGCATAAGCACCTGACTGGCAAGAGCAAGGTCCAGAGTTTGAGCCCCAGTACCAAATAAAATCAAATAATTGAGAGTTTGAAATCTTGTTTTAGAAATTATATTGCAAATTGACACCAGCAACCAGTGCCCAGTAATGGACACAGATGCCCTGCTCAGCCTGTGTTGGTCTTGCCCTGTGATGTACCTTTTTTATTTAGGTTTCAATGATCCTTGTCACAACTGTGACTTTGCTTCATTCTTCAGTCTTCCAATGAAATCTGCAAATGAATGAAATCCTTCTGTAAATTTATTTTCTACTTAAATTATCTAAAACTATTTTTCTTATTACAGCCAAGATCTCTTACTAGTACAAAGATCATCTGTGTTGTTGCTCTCTCTGTCTCTCTTTCTCTGTCCTTTTCTCTCTCTATTTCTATCTCGTCATCTACTTACACAGTTTTACTAGAACTCAAAACAACTTCTATTTCCTATTTCCTATATCCTATTCCAGTCCCATCCTTAGCAGAAGAGATGTGTGTGTGTGTGTGTGTGTGTGTGTTTGCATGTGTGTGTATGTTCTACATAAAGAGGGTTTCAATATGTAAAGATTCCTTGAACTCATTATGCAGCCCAGGCAGACACGAAACTCATAGATTCACCTCACTTGCCTCCCTGAGTTTTGGAATTACTGGAATGTGACTTCATCTCCCGGAGAAGCTGTATTATAACTTTTCTGATATAACTTTTGTCAGCCTGATAGTGACCGGAGATACCTCAGTGCTAATGTATGTGTACTTGGCTACTGGTGTGGCTGCATGTCTACCCATTGTACAACTATTGTTTAGATACGTTCTCCAGTAATTCTTCACAATCTCTCATTTCCCCAATTGTTGCTTATCCTTTTTATCAGTCAGCGGTAAGATTGTTGTGTAGCACGGATAATGATTTTTCTATCAAATATATTATAAATATTTTGCCTATTTTAAAAAATATATGGCATCATTATGCTTGAAATGTTTAATTTCTGTGTGGTCAAAATATGCATGCTATCATTGTGAGCTACTAGATTTTTCAGTAAGATTTTCCCATTCAAAATTCTATCTACACATTATAATTTTCTATGTATTTTTAAAAAAATTTCAATTTTAATCCATGTAGCATTTGTTTTTGTCTTTCTCAATGCATAAATAAGCTAAAGTTTTTACTTTACTGTTTGCCAGATGAGTGGCTACTGTGTCAACACCATTTATTAAGTAGATGGTAGTTTTGCTCATTATTGAGTCAACCTTCTTCAAATAGAAGATCTTCAAAAAAATGCTATGATAGTTTTCTACACTTTCAGTTTTCATAGAATTAATTCCTGTGAAAATGTTATTGAATTTGAAAAATATAATTTATGATACTTTTAGTAGCTGGTAAGGTAAGTGTTTAATTACAGTTGTTTCCAGTATCCTACCATTATAACCACAATGATTTTAAGATATTTTTAATCTCTCTTCTCTCCTTAAAAAGCTTTGGGACTACAGTTAAAGTATGGTGTTCGTTTGGAAAAATTCACATTTTAATGTTGTGGTGGTGCAAAATATATGGGTGAATGCTATAGTAAAGAAAAATGTAAAAAGTTCTGTGATACTTATAAATGTAAAAAGTTCTTGACATTTATATCAAGGGATAATTGAAACAAACCGGTTTATTTTTTTCTAAGAGCTGTTTCCCATTTCATAATTTAAAAGGAATGGTTAAGAAGTTTCATCTTTCTGTCGCTTTTTGTTTTGTGACTCTATGAGAAGGAAGATCAGGGCGACGTAAATCCCAGAAGGCAAAGATGAGAAAACACCCAAGTGGAATGTTTATTCCTGAGGGAATTTGGTTTTTGTGCCTACTCAGGGTATTAAAATATGTCGAGTCATGAACCACATTATTAGTAAATAAAAACAATAGTGTATTGTAATTGTAAAGATGATTATCGATGGGGAATTTTATGTTAGCAGCAGCACTCACATTGGATCAGGGCTGCTATCTCTCAATAATCAGGGAGGCTTGGTCCAGATCAGTAGTTTCCAAACTCCGGTC
>NW_004524660.1:4885265-4887578 GCF_000260255.1 Octodon degus
CTTTATCTTGATCTTAACCACCCAGCAGAAAAGTATAACCACGAGGTATAAAAAGTAAAGCCATATTAGTATGCTCAAGTCAACAGCTTCTGATAATTGCCAGCTCTGCTTATAACCCACCACTAGTATGGACTACTGGACTGTATTGGGTTATTTTGCTGAATTCAAGTGCCTACAATCTCCAAGTTGGCTTCAAGTATGAAAAGGTTCTTTAAAGACTTCTCCAAATACAGCTTCTGCAACTGCAGCAGAACACCTGCCTCTGACAAAACAAAGCAAAAAAGGAGGATATGTTTTTCACCATGAAGTTAGGAAACTGATCCAATATGTGTAGGTGGAACTTGGCCCAATGCCTAAAGCAAGCAAGGTACCTCACTCCTAAGATGAACATCGCGTCTAGTTAAGGTTAGCTACCAACTGCTAGGAAACCTAGTGTCACGTGTTACTAACTTCACTAAAGTGTAAATAAAGGACCATTTTGTTGTGAAAAAAAGAGAAAAAATATATATGTAAACACAAGAGAGTTAGGATAGATACACAGGTACTTTCTCCTAGTTCATTGAGAATAAAAGTTTGTACTAATATTGTTTATATAAGATATCATGTCTGCATCTTGTCCTTTGAATAACTACTAAGAAGACAACAATACACAATGTATTAATTATTGTAACCATCCTACTAACCTGTTTTGAAATGGTTTCACTGCTATTTTATCTTTTTTCTTATTAAAATGAAAAAAAAAACCCCTACAAGATGTTGGCCATGAGACCAACTTTTTAACTCCAACATATAAATGAAAAAAAATTGCAAGGCACAGAGTCAGAGAAGACATGGAGACACAAAATAATCACAGCAGACAATATTGGGTGAATACTGAGAACTAAAAGCAGTATGTTGTGCATGACTGAGAGTCCAGAATCATGGTGCCACCCTGAAGCCCAAGAAGTTATGAAACCCCACTATATCATGCTGTTGCGTATCATACTGTTGTGATGGTTCCCAGTGATTGACAGCTTAGATGGATTAAGAGACTTTTTGCAGGGGAGATTGCTTCATGGGAGGATGAGACTTATCAGTGAATTAATCCGCTGATATTCACAGCTGAATATGCTGTTAAGAGGGTGGCCCTACTGGAGGGGCTGTGTCCCAAGGCAGTACCTTTTACACCTCCCTCTGGTTTTCTTTCTTTGTGCTGCAGGGCAGTTCTGGGGTGAGCTACAAGGTTTTACCCTGTGCTTACACCATGCAGCTCCTGCCTTGGACCCAGCAAACCATTGACTGACACCTGTGAAACCATAAACCGAATGCTTCTCTCTTTGCTTGTTGAGGGTGCCTTGAGTTTTTCTCAGCAATGTGACAGCTAACTAATACATCCTCTTGTAATTATGATTGCTCTCATTGTGATTACTGTGGGGTAAAATAACATGATGAATGGTGCATTTAAAATGGTAATCTTCACTAAATAGACAAGATGTGTTAGGCTTTTGTCTCAGTGCTCACAGCAAAAAAGCTGTTTGGTGGTCACTGAGCCCATTTTTCTGCTTTCTTCTGAGCACAAGCTTTTATTTTCCAAGCCTTGTGTATGAACGTGATTGATTCTAAACAACAATATGTGAGAGGAAGACCTGTGGGAAGACTCTGTGCTGTACCGTGGTGGCTAAGAGCTGCCTCTTTCTCAACTCTTGTACAGCCTTTATCTCAAAGACCAAAGATAGAAAACCCAGTGGAAGAATACAATGTCCTAGAAAGAAAGAACACTCCCAGGCAGAAGGAGACTGTACCCTTGAGCTCTCCAATTTTATAGTGACAAGAATAAGAAATAAAGCTTTTTTTTTTTTTTTTTTTTCTGTGTGGTAAAGCTTGGAAATTGGGCCTGTTGTTGGAATAGCAGTTAGCTTACTCTGATTAATTCTGGATTTGACATATTAACGTATCCATCTTCTCAACAGCCATAAAAGATAGCTAATATTACTTTCTGTATAGCTATAATACAGATGAAAATAATGAGAACAGAGAGCTTATGTAACTTTCTCAAGGTCTTATAGCTGCACTTAGGGTTTAAACAAGATATCCTGGCTCGAGAGTGCTCGCTCTTCACCACTGGAGTTCATTCAGGGGTCCTGATCACTATGCAGTGCTAGTTCTCACAGGAACATCATTGTCCTCCTTATGTACAGGAGCTTGTTGAGTTTAACAGAGGAGAAAGGATCACTAAGTTCCAGAGTCCACATTTGAACCCAAGTTTGAGGGACCTCGGTGCTCTTGTTAATATACTCTATATTTTACAACATGGTACCTGATGTAGGAAAAGGA
>NW_004524660.1:4887678-4894221 GCF_000260255.1 Octodon degus
CATAACCTAAATAACGAAAATGGCAATAAATGTTTACAGAAATTTTATGGGTGCCAAATACAGTATTAGGAATTTAAAATATAAACTGTCCTTTAGCTTCATGACAAATGTATGAGGTAAGAGTTATTATTTTTCTCATTTTAAAAATAGGGAAACAGATTTAGGGCAAGTACTTTGCTCATGAAATCAAAGTTAATAAATACCACGGCCAATATTGCAATGTACATTTTCTGTCTGAAAATTAATACTCTTCTTAAAATTTTGCCTTCAATCAGTTTAACAGATTAGGTACTGGTTTTAGTTTGAGTTGCTTAACTCTATGAAATGGAACAAATTTTAGAGACTGGCACGGAGTCTATTCTCTCTTTATCCCTATGTCAGAGTATCTGTGTGTTCCTCCACGTCTCTGTCTCTGTTTTTCTGTCTCTGTCTTATGTACACACACACCCACAGACACACACACAAACACACACACACACACACACAGTCTTTTTAAATCTTTTTTTTTTTTTTTTTTTTTTTTTTTTTTGTCTCTTGGATATATCATAGACATGAAAACCAGGAAAAATAAAAACAAAGTCAAAAGGACTTTAGTTTTCTACCAACATTTATGCTTCTTTCATTACAGTACAACAGATGCTGGAAGGCTCAAGATTTCATTTTGAGGACAGAGCAAGGGATTTGGAAGCAGAGAATCTGTGTTCATGTCCTATGTGTAACTTTTCTCATACCCAACATAGGGAATAACACGACTACCATAGAGTAATGTGGGGTTTAAAGCAGCCTTCTGCAGCAAGGGGGCACAGTTGATATAATAAAAGATTGCACATCTTTCTAAGTGGTAGGGGGGCACTAGGCTCTCTCCATGGAGGAAACACAACTAACCAAGGCAACACTGAGAAGCAGCAGGTTGGGGCACACCACATGGCAATGTATGTCCAGGTTTTGCCTGACATACATTGTATTATACCATTCATTTGTTCATTGTTTCATGCCAGAAGGAATTTACTGAACACCTTCTTTATGCACAGGCCTATGCTAATATTCTGGGCTCTGGGGAAGTCAGAGAAGGGCCTGCTCTTAGATTCTATTTGAAGAGAGATAAATAAAAGCAGGTAGAATAATGAGTAAGATAACTTAAGAAGTACACGTGTTATGGACATGGTAAGCAGGCAATAAGCTAAAGAATGCCAGGGACAATGATGTGTGTGGAAGAAGACACTCAGAGATGGCCTTTCTAAGGAAGTGTCATTGGAACAGCAAGGTAAAGAATATAAAGGAGATTCATGTGGTATAGAACAGAGCATTCTGAGCAGAGGAGTAGGCTTGCAAACTCTCACTTTCCTATAGCACATTTCCTTGTCCCTGGCTTAGCCTCTGCCTGTCTTCTGGCTTCCTTGAGGTGCAAGACTGGTCACCGAGCCCAACAATTCTCTGGACGTGCTCATTTATTGTATCTTTGGAGCCATAAGATCGCTGTCAACTTGCATCAATGGATATGAATTTCTTGTTTGCATTCTGTTTTTTTTCTGTATTGAAAAATACAACTTCCTCTTTCAAACTGCATTTTCATTTTTCAAGCCAGACAATATTTCCCAGGTTTCCAAGATTTTTTTTTTATTTTGATGGACAAGTTACCTGAAATAGGTATTGCAGTAGGACTTCAAATCTAGCTGTAGTTTTCTTTCAAGATACACAAGATAGCTAGAAAAACCTTTTAATACTTGGGTAATTCATTTGATATTAAAAGTCCTCAGGTCTTGTGGTTTCATCAAAGGATAGCATAGTGATTCACTAGTTGTGACACCACAGAAAGTTTCTGATTTTGCTCTAAGTCTAAGTTGAAATTTCCTGGAAGCAAGTACATTCTGAGAAGTATTTCTATGGAAACAATCTCGGCAATAGTCAACTGTCTATTGATGGCTTCCTACAGAGTTGTTCCAGAGACAGTTCTCACTACTATTCACTGTTATCTCAAGGGAAGGAAAAGCAAATGAACTTCCTATGTTAGTAGAAGATTCTAATTTTGATGAAGAGAATGACATTAGGGGATCATACTGCACTTCAAATGTCCATAAGAGGTCTATCTGACAGTACAAATGAATAATCTAGAATCTTTTCTTTTATGTTCTCCATATAGTGTCTTATAGAACCAACAGTGCAGTAACGGCAACATCATCAACAACAAAAACAACCTAAATAAATGATTTTAAAGAGTCTGGAAGATAGTTCAAAATGAAAAAAAAAAATGAGGAAAGCAAAGACCAGAAAGCAGATATTCAAATAACTGCTTCCAGCCTCCCCTCCGACCTCATGTGACAGATTGACCTTCTTCCTGGAAACCTGTGAGCGTGTGGAGGGAAGGCACAGCACCATGAGCCTCTAAGAGTGTGTCAGGCTCTCAGAAAATCCTGGGAATCTGGTCATGATGATGATAAACACTTCCTTCCAAGATTAAAGCTAAGTAGGGAAGAGCAAAAATTAAGCATGCTTTGTAAATAAAATAATAAAAGCTGTGACAGAGAAATATGCTTTTTTTCTAATCAGAGTCAGAGGTGGGGTTAAGCAATGCTCCCAGATAAAAAAAATCCAAAGGAAAAAAAAAGAACCCCAAAGCTAACTATACCTACAAGAAATCTCTTGTAGTAGTCATGGAAGTAATCATGTTCTAAGAAGGTGTTAATCCAAGTAACAAAGCTGCTTACTATAAGCACTTTATAAGCATCAATCCAGAAAATAAAATTTTTAAACATAGATAGTGAGAAGATACAGTAGGAAGTTTCAATCCCAGACTTGCAGCTTGGCCAAGCCCAATCTAGGGGATGTTGAGGTGGTAGAAATCAAAAGCCACCCAGTTGAGCATCTGAAGTGGTAGCAACAAATGTAACAACACAAATGATTTAGTCTTTGGAAAAAACTCAAAAATTATTACATAGATAACTAAAGAGATGATGCCCATAACAAAGGACATGGTTAGTGAATCTGGAAGATATACAGATTTTAAAAACCCATCTTAGTGTTTATTATGGTCATCACTAGATTTCCAGGATTTGCTGAGAGTCTGACACACTCTTAAGTATTTCAAAGTTGCTAAATGAGTGAATGGTGACTTAGGATCTTAGAAAGTGATGAAAACCATGAATGCTCCACACAGAAAAGAGCTAGATTCCACAAAGCAGGTTCAAACATATCTAAGAGATTACATGTTTTATTGCAAGTGTACACAAAGGAATCAACAAAGGTGAATACAGAATACATTTAGAAGACAGATTTGAAGTTAGTGATCATGAAATGAAATACTTATAAAAAATACTAAGGCACCACGAAAACATAAATTCAATAGCTACTAGATGATCTGAAAAAGAATAACATAAGATTGATAGGAATCAATGAAATAAGATAGAACAAAGGATAAAAAAATGTTCACAGACATAATTTCAGACAACTTCCTAAATATGGGACAATAATTTGGCATCCACATGAGTGAGACATACAGAACTCCAATTAGCTATGATGAGAAAAAATTCTATACGACATATATTAGCAATGATTCCAGATATTCAGCACAAAAAATATTAAAAGCTGTCAGAGAAATGGAATAATTATCTGTAAAGGAAAGCCCACCAGAACTATGGTACTCTTCTCAACACAAACCGTAAAGTCAAGGAGAGCTTGGAGTGAAGAATTTCATGAAATTAAAGAAAGCAACTTTCAACCCAGATGTATGCCCAAAATTGTCTTTCAAATTGGTGGAAAAATAAGATGCTTTTATGATCAGGAATACCTGAAGAAATTCATGACTATCAAACCTGCACTCTAAAAGTCTGAGAGATATTTTATAAAATGACAATCAAACCAACAATTTCATGAATCTCAATAGAATGAACCCACCAAGGAAAGCAAGAAATTAAACAATGGATGAAGGAAAGGGAACCAATAAGAGTAAAACAATCTGAGACGGATAAATTAATACATATCAATTATAATCATCAATTTAAGTGGCCCCAATTCACTTTTTGCTTTAGTTTTCTGTTGTTGCTGAGGCAATATGCCCTTCATCCAAAGTTAAAGAGGAACATTTTACTTAGCTTACTGTTTGTAGAAGTTTTAGTCCATAATTGATTTGGTCCAAGCAGGGGGAACATGGCAGAGGGCCAACAGTCTAGGGTGGGGCAGAAGATAGCACAAGCAATGACAGAATGAAAAAAACTCATTCTGTGCCTTATATTGCATGTTGGCTACTGACCCTAGGGTGGGTGCACCACTCACATCCTTAATAGTAGACAGAACTATGCCAAAGCAATCAGTGGATTGATTTACTAGTCACATGTCCTTAATCCCAGCATCACACACTCCAGATGATATCACCTTTGAAAAAGATCTATGACTTTAAGAAAATTGGAGGACATCTAGATACAAACCAATACACTCTACTCCTGGCCTTCCAGAAACTCACAAACATCCCTTTGTGTCTAAGGCCTTTTGTTCAGCTCCAAGAGTTTTTAAAGCCCTAACAGTTTCTGCATTGCTGAAAAGTGCAAGTCAAGTCTTTGAGATTTAAGGCAAACTCTTAGCTATAAGCCCCTGTATTAGCCAAAAGAAAATTAAACCCTTCCAACATTCAATGGCACAAGACAGATATTTCTATTCCAAAAGTTACAAACACGGAGACACAAAGGGATGGGACCAGAAACAAGTCTAAATTCTAGTGAGGGTGTTTCCATGTGCAGCATCTGAGGCAATCTGTGGCAATATGTGAGCTCCTAAGGGCTTGGTGGCTCTACCCCTGTGGCATTCTGGTGTTACAGCTCCCATGGATCCTCTCTTGAGCCTGATTTGCTCCCTCACAGTTTTTCTGATGATCCACATTCCTGGCTTCTGGGGGCCAGCAAGATAGTTCAGTAGACTAAATGCCTGTTTAAGTAAGCACAGGGACTGAGGTTTCAATCCTGGGAACCACATGCCATGCTGGCCTTGCCCTAGGGGCAAGCTGAGCCAGCAACAGAGACCAGGTGTGGTGGTGCACACCTATAATCCCAGTGCTGGGGAGGCTGAAAACAGGATTACTATGAATCTGAACTGCATAGTGAGACCCTGTATGAAATACACACTCATGGCTTTTTCAAACTTCTAGAGTCTCCCTTGAACCTCTGGGTTCACACAGCTTCACACATGACATTCTCAGTGGCACAATATGTGGCCTCTCAGACCTTCTGAAATCTGGGTGGAGGCCTTCCTAACTCCATAGCTCTGGCATTCTGTATGCATCTAAAACCAGCACCATGTATGTGCTACCAAGGTCTTCTGCCAGATGGAGCAGTAACCAGGATTCACTCCCTCTTGGCTGTAGGGTTCCAGCCCAGGTAGAGCGGAGTATTATGAATCCAATTCTGAGGAACAAATTCTCTAGGCTTCCACTGTTGTGGAACATAGTGCTCTGGGTCTATCTTCTCAAAGCAAAGTCTTCCATTTTGCAATTTTGAGGCTACAAAGAGTGGAAGCCTGCTGATTCTTGTATCTTTTCTATTAACCTGTCCTGTCTCAGCAATCATGATCTCTGTTCTACATTTCCAGTGCACTGCTACATTAGAACTTACTTTGGAAGAGTTTACAAGATTTTAAATCATTCTTCTGGGCTCTTTGCTCCTGAATCTTAACATAAATCTGGCTAAAAGCCCCTACAAAGTAGCCACACCACTGCCTCATCATTAGACTGCCTTGAACTTTCTTCTGCCAGATTAGTCTCCTGCTCTTAATCTTAGTCTCACGCAAGCTATACATGGGAAAAATGCAGACAAAGTTTCTGTCATGCTGTAGCACACATTGTTTGGGGTCCACTAGCCCATGTAGTCCTTTCTCCCAGCAGAAAACTCCTGATTTCTATCAGCCTTCTGATCTTCTGGAATCTGAGAACCTTCCATACAGCACAGCCTGAGGCATCCCAGCTGTACTGTTTTAGCCAGCATCTTTTATCTTTTCTCAACTCTTTCCACAAGCCACTCTCAAAGGTTCCAGTACCACTTGGTCAGGGTAAAGGTTAATACGTTGTGTCAACCTGAAAAGTTTAGAGGTTTAACTTCTAAAGCCACTCATCAGGGGCCAGTGTCCTCACCTTATAAATGTCCTGAGCCTGTACCAGAGGAGGGCACAGAGACGGTGCGAATGCTACACTTGCCCTCAAGGTGTGGCTTAGCCTGCTTGCAGTAGAGGGAGGAAGACACTCTTGCTTTCCCCCACTTTCCCTTGTTGCTTTTGCTTTCTGACATCTTTACTGTTGAAGAAGTGATTAAAAAGCTACTGAAAAGGGAAGTCCAGTTTCTGATGGATTCACTGCTAAATTTCACCAGAACCTTAGAAAAGATATGATGCCACTATTCCTCCAAATCTTTAATGAAACTGAAAGAGAAGCAACATGCTCAAGCTCATTACTGAAAGCCAACATTACCTTGATACCCAAAATGAAGAATTTAACAAAAAATGAAAATATAGGCAATCCTCCTAATGAACATTGATGCAGAAATCCTCAAGAGATACTGACAAACA
>NW_004524660.1:4900997-4903872 GCF_000260255.1 Octodon degus
TTGAGGCTGCCTCATGAGGCCAGGTTTCCCCATCACAAAGATTGCTGCATGGACTACAGGGATCTTCAAGACAGGGATCGTCAAGACAGGTACTTTAAAGGCTACCTCATGAGCTATGTACTTTACTTGGAGCTCTGCAAAATACCTCCGAAGTGTGAAAGGCTGTGACAAAGCCCTCTTAGGAGATGAGCGCTTAGGAATCTAGCCTGCACTGTAATCACAGGGGAAGTGGCAATGGCTGGAATCCCTACGTGGCTGCTCAGGTGGAGTTAATAATTACTAATCCACAGATTCCATTATCTACTTAATATTGTTAGAATTAGGTGCCAGCCAGAGGCTCTTGTTGGATCTTGGTTCTAATTAGCAGGCATAAGGATCTGTCTGTGAAGCAGCGACATCACTGGAAGGAAGAGAAACAGCCTCAAAGAGAAAAGAAGAAGGGATGCAAATGTGTTACACCCAAGAGGCCACTTCCTTGCCCTGCCTGTCTGGAGACAAGGCGTCTCGGGACACATCCACTCTCCTCAAGGAGGCTGCGTGAACCTGACCCACCTTTATCATTTAGTGCATTCATTATGTGTGAGGCCAGATTCAACCCTTCAGGTTCCCGGCCAGCTGTCTGCTCAGGGAGGAGTGCATGCAAGCCATGATCGGAGCGCTGCACCCCCCACTCCGCAAGTCTTTAGGTATCTTTGTTCAGGGTTCCTCAACCCTGGACACAATACAAGTTACATTTTACATCCGCTATGGGGTAATTTTGTTTTGGCTTCTACAGTAGGTCCCAAATTTGCTTCCTCTGGCAATTCATATTGTACAAAGGGAAAAGAAGCTTTTAAGCCTGTTCTTTCTTTTTTCTTCCTTCTGTATGGTTGATTGATTTATCTCATACTGCAAACTCCTTTTCTCACCAAAATGTAATCTCTGGTGCTTTAAATGAATATATCATTGCTTAAATGGTGTAGCATAGCGCAGAGTTTCCATTTCAAAGCACAGGCTGCGGAGCTGGAGAAGCCTGGGATTAAAATACTGCTCTGACTGCCTACTAGCTATGAAACATGAGCATGCCACTTTCCTCCTCCAGCCTTTCATTTTTTCACCTACAAAATCAGGAAATCCAAGGCTCTGAATGACTTTCCTCATCTAAATCTTCATGTATTTTAATTACTTTATTTTCCATTTATGCATTTACTTGACAACACGTATTAATTGCCCTGTGTCAGTGGTGAGGAACCTATGGCATGCACATTATTTGCTTTTCTTTCCAATCAAAATATATTAATGCATGAGTTCTTTTTTGTTCTAAACTTAATCCTCAGTATTCAGGTTCAATTGCAGTGTTGGTCTTTGCAATAAACAAGTGGGCTTTGCTTTGCATTTTGGACATACATTTTTAAAAGGTTTGTCATCATTGTCTATGATTTTGGTGTCATTATTATTATTATTTTGCAGAACCAGGGATTGAACTCAGATTGCTGTGTTATTAAGCACAATTAATATAGCAATGAATAAAATAGGATGATAGCTCTCTTTAGGGAATTTAAAAATTGCTGAAAAAGATAGGTAGTCAATTTCCCTAAAATATCACTTCATCCCCATTGTCAGAGGTAAAGGAAATATGGCCTATTACTATAGTTTATAAAAGGCTGACTTGGAAGAATAACACTGAATTTAACTTCATTCACCCATGAATTTAGTAATTACTCAACAAATATTTATTAACCACTTCCTTTTGGTCCCAGTGATCACCCTCAGGGTCCCACATTTTGCTGGGGAGGGGCTGTGCCACTGAGCCACGTCCCTAAGCCCTAAGCACTGCTCCTGTTCCGGACACTATATGATAAGATTTAGGATTATTATGGTGAAAAGAGGACGATAAGATTTCCTGAAACGGCTTCGAACTTCCTGTGAATTTTTTTTTGCAACTTCATTTGCAATATCAAAAGATGCTGTTGGAGACTGAGGAGAATTTGTTATAAGACAATAAAATGGAGAAGTCACTTTGAAGGGAAAGTACTGGCATTTATTTTATGGGGAAAAGAAGAAAACGGGAAAGAAATTTAAAGTAAGTTTGGACAGAGCTTTGGCTGAGAGGAGTAAGGAAAAGAAAAATTTATGGGTAAAACTTGGTAATTTGTCTGGGGAACTCAGTTTGATGCCAGAGTGAGTTCTGATGAGAGCTACTGAGAGCCGCTCCTCGGCTCTCTGATCTGGTTGGGTGCTTATTTCTTCTACGACTAATGGTGACATTGCTCACTTGCTCGCAGATTCAGCGACAGAGCAGAGCAAACCACACAATCTGTGAATTTTGTTGTCAGAATCAAATAGCTCTGCTACCTGTTTAGAATCCCAGAAGGATTTTTCTTCATTACAGATATTCAATCTTTGTTTAATGATGCAGGAAAGTCACGCTGTAGTGTGCTGGCAGGGCTTTGTTTCTATGCAAATGTGACTACTGCAGCCGTACTTACAGACGGAACCATCATCAATTTGCTGTGGAAAGAGTGGCCCGTGTGGGAAGCCCAGGTTATCAGGAGGTTGCTGCCTTTGCCTCTGAGTAAGCAAGCACCTTTCCCAGTCACAGCTGAGGCACCCTCCCCTGTCCTGGAATAACCGCAACCAGCACCACAGCGGCGCAACTAGCACCACAGCGGCGCAGCCAGCTCTCTCCAGCATCTCTCCAAGTGCCAGCTCCCACCGCGACTAGCCATCCTTTTTGAAAACAGACTTCATCAAGCTACTTTTCCTTTTTCCTTTCCTTTCCTTTCCTTTCCTTTCCTTTCCTTTCCTTTCCTTTCCTTTCCTTTCCTTCTTTCCTTTCTTTCTCCTTCTCCTTCTTCCTCTCTGTCTGTCTCTGTCTCTCTATCTGTCTCTCTCT
>NW_004524660.1:4905873-4906940 GCF_000260255.1 Octodon degus
ATTGCACTACGTTAACATAACCAAGAACAGAAACCACATGATCATCTCAATAGATGCAGAATAAATATCTGAAAAAGTCTGATACCCATTAATGATAAAAACACTACAGAAAGTTAAAAGAAAAGGTCTTACCCCAATCTAATGAAACTCATCTATGACAAACCAGTTTCTTGTTAAATACTCAAAAACTGAAATGTTTCAATGAAATCAGGAATAAGACAAGACTGTCCAAGATCACCACTCCTATTCAGTACAGTTCATGTAGCATGAACTATACAGTAGAGTTCAGGGAATATTATGCCATCTGCAATTAATGGTAATTTAACTTCTCCCTTTTCTATCCTCATTCTTTTAATTTCTTTCTCTTTTCTAATTGCTTTGGCTAATGTTTCTGTAGTAACGTTCCTTTAATAAATGTCTCTGGGAAACTGACCTTACCCATGCTGAAAATTAAACCTACACCCATATCTCTTGGCTTGCCTTAAAGTAAAATCAAAATGCATCAAAGATCTAAATATTAAAACAGAAATACTTTATCCGCTGGAAGGTAAAGTAAGTAAAATTCTTAAAAGTCATATGTGTAGGCAAAGGCTTTATGAACAAAAGCTTCATTACACAGGAAATATTACAAACAATCAACAAGTGGGATCTCACCATAATAAAAAGCTTTTGCACAGTAAAAGAAACTACCAGTGAACAGAGGGAGAAAAAATTTACTAACTAGTCCTCAGACATATAGCAAGCAACACAACAAGCAGTAAGAATTGCCCCTCTTCTGTCCCGCACATCTTATCCCAGCTACCCACTTTTAGGACAGGCAGAGGTCACATCAAGGATGAGGAAGTCTTGTCCTAGCATCCTACTATGAATCAAACTCAGTAGTACATCCTTGATCCCCACGGCGTGCAACCCAGACCCAGCTGCTTCGGAACTCCCCCACCCCCCGCCCCCGTAACCACATCAGGGTTTCAGGGCGTATCTATATACAAGCCAAAACAAGCATGAAATTATTTAGTGGATAGTAGGGGTGTGTGTGTGTGTGTGTGTGTGTGTGTGTGTGTGTGTGT
>NW_004524660.1:4918080-4925118 GCF_000260255.1 Octodon degus
CTCGCCCGCCACCAAACCTCTGCTGAAATGTTGGAGATTAAAATGAAATATGGGCCATTTAATTCCTCTTGCTTCTTGCAATTCATTACCAAAAGCCTATGTGTGTCTGTGTCTGTGTGTGTGTGTGTCTGTGTGTGTGTGCGTGTGTTGCACATCCATTGACAATACTGAAGTGCATCTTGGTTGCTTTTCTATTTTCTCAATTATGGAAAAAGCAAGCACAAAGTTGTATGCGTATACATAGGTTTTTGTGTGAACAGAACTTATAAACTCCTATCCAGGTTGTGCGGCTACTGGCTGCGACGGTAGGGATGTGCTTACTTTTGTAAAGCGCTGGCTTCCCAAGAGGACGGACACTGGTACCTGCACAAGAAATGAGTAAGTGCTTGTTTCCTTTCCCTGGTGTCTGCCCTTGCTGTTGCCACAACCCTGGACTTTGGCCATTCTAGGGGTGTGGTGGCATCTCGTTGTTCTTTTAATGTACATTTTCCTGACGAGATATGTAACCTCTTTCAAATGCTTGTTTACCACCCAAATATCTTTTTCATTCATGTGTCTACTATGGTCTTTGGCCCATTCTTTTGCTTTCTCTTTGTTGAGTGTTAAGAATGTTTGATGACACACAATTTTGATAACATTCTCCTACTCTGTTTCTTGTCCATTTGCACTATTGACAGTGTCCTTGGGGCAGAAAATTTTTATTTTAATGAACTCTAACTTATTTTTTCTTTCTTTTGTAGATCATATATTTGGCATTGTGTCAAATTCAGTCACTTAGATTTTCTTCCATGTTATCTTCTTGTAGTTTTATGTTAAAATATGTGATTCATTTTTGGTTAATTTTTGTGAAGAGTCCAAGTTTAATACCTAAAGTAATTTAAATATATTTCTATGTCAATGCCCAATGTCCCAGCACTGTTTTTTTAAAAGATGATCTGCTCTTCACTGCATTTCCTTGTTTGTTTTCAAGATTCATCAACTATATTTATGTGAGTCTATTTCTAGAGTCTCTCTTTGACTCTATAGATCAATTCACCTCTTTGTTAACACCACAATCTCGGTTACTTTATCTCTATATTAAGTCTATAAATTCAATACTGTTGGCTTAAAGTTTTGCTCTACCTCAGTGGTGTAAGTGCCTGCCTGGCAAGTGCAAGGTCCTGAGTTTGATCCCTGGTACTGCCAAAAAAACCAAACCAAACCAAACCAAACAAACAAACAAACAAAAAACAATAAATAAATAAATAAATAAATAAATAAATAAATGTCCACTTTACTCTCAGTGTTACACTGACTATGGCAGAACTTTTTGCCTTTCCACATAAAATTTAGAGTCAGGCTGGTGGTGTCTCTAAAACACCTTGCTGGCATTCTCATTGGGATTTCATTCAGTAGATCAAATGATGATCTGATGTCTTGACAATGTTGAGTTTTCTGATATAAAAAAATAGTACATCTCCATTTAGTACCTATAGTGCCTCTCTCTGTTTCTCTGTCTGTCTGTCTGTCTGTCTGTCTGTCTGTCTGTCTGTCTGTCTGTCTACCTATCTATCTGTCTATCCATCTATTCCCTCGAACAGTGTATACAAACTTCAGCGGTTTGCCACAGTAATGGATGTCTGGAACCTAATTGCCACCACTCTGAGCACTTCTTGCAATTGTAGAGGCCCAAAGTCACGCATGAATCTCATGTTTCAATAAAGTTAGTATTAAAATACTTATACACTTTTTTCCTGATGTGTGCATATTTGATGGACTGTTTATCCACACAGTATCAGAATATCTGTTGGTACCCAGGGATTAATTTGGAGAGGTTCTAATATAAATGTTATATATTATAAATAATATAAACATAGTCATGTCTTAAATTTCAAATTCTACTTGTACATGACTGGTATATAGCAAGCTGCTTGCACTTACTAATTCCAGGAGTGTTTATTTTCTGCCAATTCTTTGGCTTTATGTCATCAACAATTATGGTATTTATAACAATTATTTTTTCCTCTCTAATACGTAGTGCCTTTATTTTTTTTTCTTGTCACTTTACATTTGTGAGGTCTTAATACAATAGTAAAAAGGAGGAAAATATAGGGCATCGTTTTTTTCTTGATGGTAGTGGAAAACATTAAGTATATTAGTATCAAGTGTGATGTCGGGGGTAGAGTTGTGAGCTATCCACTATTCCTTGTTTGTTGAGAGCTTGATTATTGAGGACTGTTGCCTTTGTCAAACTTAATCCTTTGGTACCTATTGATAGGATAATGTGGCTTTTCATTAGCCTATTAATGGAATGGGTTATGACCCAGACATCAACTTGATTTGTCCGGGAACCATGATTTCACACATTTTTATACTTGGATTATTAATGTTTTCTTGAGGATTTTTGCACTTACCTATCATGAGAGATATCAGCCTCTGGGTTTGCCACCTTGAAATGTCTTTATTTGATTTTGGTACTTCAGAATTGCTGATATTTTACATGGAGTTGCACATTGCCTTCCCTTATTATCTCTTTGATGTCCATGAGATCCATAGTGATGTCTTCTGTTTCATTTATATATTAGCTGTTATTATCTTCCTTACCTGCCTAAATAGAAAGCTGTTGGACATCACTGAACTTTTAAATAGCCAGCTTTTTGTTTTGGTGAATTTTTCTAGTGATTATATGTTTTTTATTTATTTGACTTCTTTTTTTTTTATTGTGGAACCGGGGATTGAACTCATGCCCTTGTGCTTGCCAGGGAAGCACTTATTCTACTTCCCTTATTCTACTTATTCTACTGATCTATCTCTCAGGCCCTTCTTTGACTTCTGGTTTATTTTGAATGTGTGTGTGTGTGTGTGTGTGTGTGTGTGTGTGTGTGCGTGTATTTGGTACAGGTTCTCACTACACAGGTCGGACTAGTACTGATCCTCCTGTTTCAGCCTCCCCAGTGCTGGGATTACAGGCCTGTGTCACCACATCTGGTCTTGCTAGCCATATCAGTGAGCCCGGGGTGGGGCCGGCTCAGCATGTGGTACCAGGGATGGAACTTGGGTCCTTGTGCTGGCCTAGGGAGGTGCTTAGGGCACTGAGCTATCTCTGGGGCCCCTGGTTTAAGTTTTGCTATTATTTTCTTTGGATTATTTTGAATTTAATTTACTCATCATTTCTAGTCTTTTTAATGTAAAAATTTAGTTGATTGATCTTAGACTTTTCTTCCTTTATGGTGTGCGTGTATTCAATGCTATATGCTTCCCCCCAAGTACTGTTTTGATTCATCCCACCAAGTTTGACAGGTTGTGTTTGATTTTCATTTAGCTTAAAATATTTTAAAATTTATCCTCTGGTTCAAATGTTAGTTTGAATTGTGCTATTTAAGCTGCACTTTTATTTTGGAATTATTCTATTATTGTTCTGTAAGTGATATTTCAATTACTTTCATCCTGTTGCTTTCTGGTCTTTTAAATTTAGCAGGGTATCTGTCACACCCTAGACTATGACTTATTATAAATGTTCTCAGTCAAGTGAGAGGATATAATATATTCTGTCATTAAATAAAGCAGTATGTAGGTGTTCATTACACCAGTTGAATAAATACTGTTATTGAGCTCAGCTATGTCCTTTCTGCGTACCTACTAGATCTGTCCATTTTTTGATAATCAAATATTGAAGTCTCTCACTGTACTAATAGACGTATCAATTTATCTTTCCATTTTATCAGCTTTTGCACATGCAGTTTGAGGCTTACTTTACCATTATATAATAATCACTCTTTATTTCTGATATCTTTCCCTGACTTCTCTTTCTTTAGGTACTGTAGACATAAACAATTTTTTTTAAAAAAAAATTCTTCTGTAAAAATATCTTTGTGCAAGATATTTCTTTTTTTTGATGGAACTGGAGATTGAACTCAGGCCCTTGCGCTTGCCAGGGAAGTGTTTATTCTACTGAGCTATCTCCCTGGCCCATGTAGAAGGATTTTTTTTTTTTTTCGTGGAACCAGGGATTGAACTCAGACCCTTGCACTTGCCAGGGAAGTGCTTATTCCACTGAGCCATTTTCCCGGCCCCAAGATTTTTAAACTTCCTTTTGCTCCATTAATTTCTGGATACTCTTATCTCAGTGCACTGTTGATTCTTCAAAAAGCCTTCAGTGATTTCTGGGACTTTACAAATCTTATTTTATATGCCACAAAATAGGCAGCATTAATTGCATTTTATTTCTTTTATTTTTTTCTTGTCTCTTGTTTTTATTTATTACCCTTTTTTAAAACAAATATTTACTTGAGAGACAGATTAGCAGTAACTGATATGACAGGCATCCCAAGCATGGCCCTAGTATTACACATTGCTATCTTCAGTGCAGTTGCTTAGTTCACAGGTATCAGCATATGTAGTTAGTCAGGGTGAGAATCCTACCAATTAACTGCTAGTTTCAAAAACCTGCTGAAGATTCCCAGGATTCTTGCCTTAACCATCTTGTGCATATAAATGCATGGCTTTGCTCCTGTCATGTTTTCTAGCTTTTCTCCTTGCCCTCTCTTCATTGCTTAATCTTTAAGTTCTCACTTTCCTTTTAACTGTGTTATAACTTTCTATTTTTATTTCTTCTTGTGAGTTCTTACACTAGGGAGACTATACAATATTTACACGTGTGGGTCTGATCTATTTCACTTATGAATATATCTTCAAGTGGCATCCGCTTCTATATGAAGGCTCTGAGCTTTTCATCTCTTTTAAACATACAAATGTTGATGTTTTTTAAAGGAAAAAATTTTGCTACTATTTTACTTGTTTTTCCCTCATCCTTTGCCATTCGTTCATTACACAGAAAAAAGTGTGCAATGTTAGAAGACATGTCTATGTTTAATCACCTTTATAACTTATGTCTGCACATTTGACGTCAGTTCCCGTCCCCCTAATGAGTGCCTACTTAGTTGGGTGATGGAGAGATTAATGTATTTTAGGATAAGCCAAGTTTTTAGGATGTGCATTGTGTGGCATTTTCTATTTTCAAATTTTCTTACTGATCCATTATAGAAATTTGTACTCTCTTCCCGCCATCACATTGCCAAACTATGTTGTTACTGCCCATTCTTATTAGCAGACTTAGCTTTAGAAAGAAATGCTCAAACAACACTTCATATTATTACAGCTGGTTCAATAAATCGCTCAACAACTTTACTTTCAACATATGCTCTACATTATATCAAGCAGCAATTAAAAATTATTACCCCTTGAAATCTCTTGTCATCACTTCCTTTTCTCTTAATCATTTTTAGTTTAATTTACTACAATTTTTATGTCCCCAGAATTAAACATGTTCTTTTATGGTGACCCTGCTTCAAATACAATCCTGAAACCTGGTGGTTTATGTCAACATTGATTACTTTCATGTGCCTATGATTTGTCTCTGTGAATGGCTTAACTAGATTAATCCAAACTTAGTTATTCATCTTGGATTTAGATTTCAGCTTTTTTTGTTTTTGTTTTTGTTTTCAAGATTTAAATAGAGGGAGACCAGGCTACCTGCATCCGGTTACTCCTCTGGCCGGGGAGAGATTCAAGAGGTCTCATGGAAAGTGTTTGCCTCTTATTAAAATTTCACTGCAGAGCCGCCACACTGCCACTTTCACCTATATTCTTTTTACCAAAACAAGTTGTATGATGAAGCTTAGCATGTATAGGACATGGAAATGTCTCCTCCAGCAAGAGGAGTTTGGAAACTATTTGTAAATCGTAATCTCCAGTACCACCTCTCTCTTGCTACCTGAAAATTAATTCCACTCTTTCTTCTGAATATATCGAAGAGTAAAATATGTCTATTCTAATGGGTGAGACTCGCTTCTTACAGAGAGAGCTTGTCTCAGGTTCTGGAATGAAACTGTCCAGACATCATGCCTGAAAGAAGACTTGGCTGTATTAAATTCAACTGTGGGAGCCCAAGGGAGATGAGAGGCAATATGAGAAATAGGTACCCTTCAAGGGAAAGATAAATATCAAGTATGAGATTTTGATACAGTTACATGGACTTGGTTCTGAGACTGTGGATAAGTTACTCTGCCCATTTGAAGTTTATGTTTATCACCTGTAAAGAGAGGACAATTGTAACATGTCTCTTGGGTTTTTGTTTCTCTTCAGTTTTTGAACGATAAATGCTGTCTGCTTAAAATATTTATAAAGTTCACAACATGGAATAAATCCCCAAAAATGTTAGTTGACTATTTTGTTCTGGTTCAAGCTAGGCTTCCTTAAAGCCTGTTGATTCTTAGAAAGTTGTATAAAGGAAGCTTTCCTTACGATAAGAGTGTGAAAGTCTGCACTGATACTTAAATTCCAGTGTCTTCACGGGCTCCAAGTGTTGGAGATCTGAAAATGATTGTACAGCCATTTCATCCTCTCCATTATAAACCCTAACTGTGATCTGTGAGGATGTACTTTAGATTTTTACAGACTCTTCTACCTCTGCTCCTGAAAATGCCTCTGCACAGGTGAATGGGTGAAGGACAGCCACTCTGTGATCTGTGAGTATTAATGTTACATTCGGTAGTCTGCAATACCCAGTTGTTTGATCAAACATCAATCTAGACATTGCTGAACATGTATTCTAAAAATATGATTAATGTTTCATTTGGTAGATTTTGAACATAGCATGTAACCCTCATCATTTTAGTGGGACTTATACAATCAATGGAAGGCTTAAACAATAAAGGCTGAAGTCTCCAGAAAAGAAAGAATTCTATTCTGCTATTGGCTAAAAATTGCAACATTGATTTCTGTTGAAAATTTCAGCCTGCTTCAGCCTGCCAGACTCCCCTGATGATTTTTTTTATATTTTTCCCCTGCTGATTTTTGACTTGCCTGAAATCCTCTCTCTCTCTCTCTCTCCTTCCTCTTCTTCCTCTTCCTCTTCCTCCTCCTCCTCTTCCTCTTCCTGTTGTTGTTGTTGTTGTTGTTGTTGTTGTTGTTGTTGTTCTTCTTCTTCTTCTTCTTCTTCTTCTTCTTCTTCTTCTTCTTCTTCTTCTTCTTCTTCTTCTTCTTCTTTTTCTTCTTCTT
>NW_004524660.1:4925218-4941582 GCF_000260255.1 Octodon degus
TCTCTGTTCTATTTCTCTGTTCTGTCATATTTCTCTCTTATCTTCCATTTTGTGCAAAAACTTTCTCTTATATACTACCTTTTTCATCTGTTAATCCAGTTCTGTGGACCATTCATACTCTTTCCATTCACATATGTTTAAAAATCCAAAATCATCATGTGGCTGAGTTCCTATGGGATGCTAATGCTCATCACCAGGTGCTGAAGGCTAAGTAACCATTCCTCTAAAGGAGTCCAAGCCTGAATCCCCACGACTGATGACTGTCGCTTCACATGGAAAGCGGACTTTGCAGAAAAGGTGAAGGCTCCTGAGATAAGAAATGACTGGTTATCTGGGTAGATCCATTGTGAACCCAAAGGCCTTGCCAGGGAGTAGTAGAGTGTTTTAAGAGAATGTCATGTGACAACAGAGGTTGAAGTGTGACAATGAGCCAAGAACTGTAGGTAAGACGGGAACAGATTTCGTCCAGAACATCTAGAAAGAGTGGTCTGGTCACAACTGGGATTTTGGTCCTATAAGTTTTCTGATTTCTTGTTTGATTTCTGACCTCCAATTTTAAGAGAATGTATTTCTCTTTTTCTAAGCCATTACTTTTGTAGCAGTTTATTAAAGCATATGAAAAACAAATACATCAAACATGGCTCAGGTTCAACCCCCAAAACCTTAGTGCTCAAACTGAGATTCCTATTACACAGTGAAATACTTTGTGACAGTCTACCACTTCCAGATGTGCCTGCTTACTATAAGTAAAAAAAAAGAGTGGACTACAAGTATGAAACACCTCCTTTCCAGTATTGGACAGCTGGCATTTCTGATCCCTCAGAGAAGAGCAAGAGACAAAGTGATTCTTTGTCTCAAGTTTCTTCCTCATGCTCCTCTTTCTTCTGATCCCAGTTCAGGCTGCCCTTGGACCCACTTTATAGCCCAGGCTGGCCTCAAACTCACAGAGATCCTCCTGCCTCAGCCTCAGAAGTGCTTCGACTACAAGTGTGCACCACCACGCCCAGCTCAATTCTCTTACAGTATCCTCTAGACCCCAGGAGAGAGAGGAGAATGTACACCAAGTATAGTCAAGTGTGTCTTAATGTGGCATATTCTGAAAACTGTTATGGACAATTCCTTCATTGTGGACACATCACTGAGTGAGTGAGCAAGTGTATTTACACAAACTAAGACTTCTACAGCATCATTAGGCAATATAACCTTATGGGACCACGGTCATATATGATGTATGACTGTTCAAAGTGCTGATAATGTCTGGATTTCACAGACAGAGATTGGAGTTTGCATAAAGCGAGGAAACTAAAACATGGAATCTACAGAGAAGCAACCCTACCAGTATGTGTAGGGTCCTCTTCAACTTTTAGCTAATCTAAGATACACATGTATAAAGGTCCATGCTGTAGAAAAAGGAAAAAAACCCCTTTAACTTATAAGCTAAGTAATTCCAAAGTTCAAGCACAGCTGTGAGATACTTGTGTCCTAGCAGAGAAAATGGAGATTGACCACACAGAACACCTAGTGGAGACCTCGGAATGGAAATAACATGAAATAGCTTTAGAGAAAAATTGACAACAGTCTTGCCCTAATGAAGAGTAGAAATAAGTCTACTTAGTAATTAAGCCAAACTTGAAGTTATTTAACTCCCTATTAGAAAAAGTTCACATTTCTTTTTAAAAATTTAAAATCAACATATTCATCATCACCTATGCAGTGCATTTAGACTTCAGGACTTGTTTGTCCTATAATGTGTGTGTTCTTTGACCAACACCTCCCAATTGTTTTGACCCTTTAGCCCCTGACAACTCCTCATCTACTCTGATTCTGTGTACTTTGCTTTTTATATAAGTGATCCCTGCTGTATTTGTCTTTGTTTTTGGATGATATCTTTTGGGTTCATCCATGTTGTTACAAATGAAGGATTTCTTCTCTTGTCGGCCCTGCCCCCTGGGCCCAGCCACCGAGATAGGGCATAGTGGCGTACGCCTCAGCGCTGGAGAAACTGGAAACAGGCGGATCACTGCACACCTGAGACCCTGCACCAAATACATCAAAAATCAAAATAAAAAAGAAAAACAAATGAAAGATTTCTACCTTTTTTATGCTGAACATTTCATTATGTGTATATATGTAGTGTGCATTATGTTTTCTTTAACCATGTATCTGTTGATGGAAACTTAGGTTGTTTTCCATATTTTGGTTTTGTGAATACTTCTGCAATTGTCAGGGATTTGCATATATTTTTTCAAGACACTGATTTTAGTTTTTTAGATGTGTACCTGAAAATGGGAATGACAGATTCTGTACTAGCTCTGTCTTTACTTTTTAAGGAATCTCTGTATTTTCTTTCATAGTGAATACTAACATAATATGATAAATATAATATAACATTATATAAATATTCCATTTTCTTAACTACCAACAATGTACAAGAGTTACCTTCTTTAGAACAGCATCAGCACTTTTTTTGTTAATAAATCATATAATAGGTGCAAGGTGTTGTAGTTCTTCTTCATTGTATTCTGATGATTGGTGATGTTACATGCTTTTTCATGTAGTTCGTAGGCAGCTGTATTTTGGCTTTGGAAAACTGTCCAGGTAATTTCTCCAGTCCATGTAGTTTAAATCAGTTTCTATTCTACTGAGTTACTGAATTCTTTACATATTTGGAGTGTCAAGTCCTTATCAAATATATGCTTTGCAAATGTTTTCTCTCTTTCACTAGTTGCCTTTTACATTTGTTAAATTTTGTTCTTTGATGTGCATAGTTTGTCTCATTTGCTATGCAGTCTCAGGTATATTTGTGTTTTTATTTACTTTATTTGTTTGGTTTTGGTCTGTGTTTATGATGACATATCCAAAATTTCAGTGCCAAGTGAAATGTCAGGGAAGATTTTTTTAATCTTTGTTTTGTTCTAGAAGTTTTATAGCTTCAGAGCTTTCATTTAAGTCTTTAATCCAGTTTGGGTACATTTCAATGTCAACTAAAATTCAAACTAAAGTCAATCATTTTTTATAGGAAAACATTAAAGCAACCAATGGTGCAAATTTCAGGCTATCCAAAATTTAGTTAAAAATCCTGAGAAAAGTGGGAAAATATGACCCAACACAAGTGTAAGAAAAGTTTAATAGAAAGAAATATAGAAATGACAGATGATTTGAGACAATGATTCTAAAAGTCTAAGTGGCTTTTAAAAAGTGAGCATAAATGTGCTGAAGAAATTACAGAAAACAACAAAAAAACTAAGCTACAAACTGAAAATATAAGCACATCTAACTGTAACTGTAGAGTTGAAAATACAGTATGTGATGTGAAAATTTTAATAAATTGTTTTAACACAGGTTGGAAATGATAGAGAAAAAGATCAATGATCTTGGAATATTAAAATAAATTATTGGAAGTAGAAACAGAGAAAGAAGCAAAAGCAGAATGCAATACCATGCATGGGATGATATCGAGTAGTATAAGAACAGGAATCAAATCTGGCAAGACTAAAGAAGATGTACTCAAATTGCTGTGAATTTTTGCCAGCTTCCTTCCTTAACTACTAGAACAAATACACAGGTATTGAGGTAAAAATCGAGTGAAACTAGGGGTCAAAGTTCTCACATAAAAAAAATCTCATAGGTCAAATATAAATTACATGAGAATTTAGAAAATATTTATAACTGGATAGCAATGAAAACTCAACATATTAAAATTTAAATGATGCAACTAATGCAGTACATAAAGTGTGTGTGGGGATAGCTCTACATTTAGAAAGCAAAAAATCTAAATAAAGTATCTATGCCTTGTTCCCAAATGTTACCGTGAGATAAACTACCTTCAATGCAGAGAATAATAATGAATAGAATAAAGAAAATAGGTAAAGGAATGAAACAAGTAATAAGGAAAAAAGTGATGAAAGGGAAAATGCAAAAGCCTTTCCGGTTGTGTGTCCAGCTTCCTAGTGGGCCGCGGACCTTGACCTGGACCAGTCCTTGCTGGCTGTTTGGAACCTCCGATTTGAAAGCAAAATTTAAGAAGACATTCGTGCTCAAGGTCATAGGGTAAGTCTTTGCATTTCTCCCCATTCCACCTTGTCAACGTTATCGTTCAGTATTTTTGGTATCTTTTAGTATCTTTTCGGACACATAGGGTGTCCTGAACATTATACTAGTTCCAAAATGTCTGTCTGGAACGTCTCTTTTCCCCTTGCCTATGTACATGCTGCTCTTCCTACAAGTCTAGATTTCAAGGAGGATTTCCGTAATATCCTCCACCCAATCAACAGTGGATTAGGATCCTTACCCTGACTCCCTTAGCATATTTATTAATTGTATTTATCACATATTTTTTGCTCATTTGATATTCTATGTTACTTTACGCTTTCTGAAAATTAAGTTTCTGGCCATAATGTTCACATATGCATCCTCTTTGAAGGATTACCTCTATTAATTCAAGAGGGTTTTTGAATAAAGCCCTGTTTCCAAAGCCAAACACCCTCATGGAGGAAGCTCTTGGGCTGATAAATACAAGGCTAATGACACACAGAAGAATCAGAGTCAAACGGTGAGGAAGCACCTGCAGAGCTGTAACCTTGCTGGAGATGAAGAGTAACTTTACTCTTAGAAGTCCCAGCTAGCCCACCTTCAGGATAATCAGTCCCGAGGCAGGATAAATCAGTCCCCAGCCCAGCTCTGAAGTAACTCATATTGTTTTATCTCAGAAAGCCGCTCTATTGAAATGTCAATCATTAATATGCTGTAAAGTGTTGGGGCTTTTGTTCTGGGAGGCGTGGATTGGCAGGTTCCATTCTAAGTGACTGAATTCCAAGAGCTACAAAGGTCTTAGATTAACCCGTGTGGTGGGCAGCCCCACCAGGGATTTTTCTGGTTTTATTAAAGCAGCATTTTGACTACACTCAGTGGACATGGCAATGGTAGTAAGGAAATTCATGACAACAGTATTGCAATTCAGTGCTTTTTCCAATCCTTTATGGCTCCCAGGCACATGGGTAATTGCCTTTTTTCCCTTCTTCCTGAAGAGGTGATTCCTTTATTGGCTTAATTTAAGCACAGCCCAAGCTCCCTGAGAATCTTGTTCCATGTTTACATATCCCACTAGCCGATATCTGTGTTTTTAATTAATATTTAATGATTGTAGATTCACAAGGCCATTTTCTAATGTGAAGGTCCGGGGGATTCCAGGATGGTACTTTTCAGGGATGCCGGCCCCTGATGCGGGGCATGCTTTGCTCAGAGAATCTTTGATCTACTCCATTTGTGGCAGCCGCGATTCCTCCCGCTCCTTTCTTCCCTCTTGGCCTTTCACAGTTCCTCTGTCTGTTGTGTGCCTTTTGCTGGTCAGGACTTTCTAGTCACTGATCTCTTTTGCATATAGAGCTAAATGTTTTCCTTCTTCTTTCCTTCTTTTAAAGAGAGAGAAGAGCCCTGAGCTTCTTGTAGCTTGGTTTGTGGGTTCTGGCAGTGAGGATCAGGTAGTTTCTGGGGTTACCAGAGCCCAAGACTTTGGGCTACAGACACAACCTATATTAGGAGCCTAAGAAATCACTTGATGTTGGCTTATTTTGAGCTTATTGTGAATGTAAGTCATGGGAGTACTCTTTATTCAGTTTTCTTTCTGACTTGTATTTGGATATTTTATTAAAAAATCTGAATAGGTGAGTTGAAAATGTCACTTATTCAATTTTAGCTTGATTTTAATGATGATTTGGATTATTAATTTTAACTTTATGTCATTCACAGATTTGATGAACTTAGTTCCATATATTTTTTTAGATGTGTTTATTGGGAACTAAGTATGGATTAAATATTCTGAAAAACAGTATGAAATAAAATAATTTATAAAATTATTTCCTTTAAATTGGTCAAAGGCCTGGTAGAAAACCATGAGAAATGAAATGATTACCATGTGTACATCATAATGGTTAATTATGCGAGGGATTGCTCTGTCTTCTGAACTAGACCTCTTTCTGACTCCTTGTGAAAATAAAAACTAGAGACTTTAGTTTACAAAGAGTGAAATGAACTCATCCTGATGTTAGTATATCGTATACTTCTGTTCTATCTAAGGCAGTGTTAAGCAGCTTCAGGTGTCAGCCGTTGATTTTTAGCATTTTGCCAGAGGGAGGGGTTTTCATGCATCTGGGCGATTCCTCACTCTTCACTTGCAAAGTTCACTTGGAGGAAGAGAGGAGTGACAGAGGGGTTTCTTCACAACTGCAGCCAAGCTCCGTAGGCGCGAGCAGATGGCTTCAGCATAGGCAGGGAAACACTTTGATAGTATCTCTTCTGGGATGCAAATAATGGGCCACAACGATCACTTGTCACATCTTCATACCAGCATCTGAGGGAGCTTTAACAGGAAGATTCCTCTCCGTGTATTAAACAGTAAATAAAGGAATTTTCTGGCGAAAAGAACTTTTCAAATGTTATCCAGTATAGGTATAATTCATTTAGCAGACAGACACAGTAGCTGTCTTGAGTGTAGCATTTAGCAGTCATGCTTCACATTTTTCTTGAAAGAAGAGAATATCAATAAGTACACAGCGCAAGATAAAGTGCTCTCAGATCACGCAGAGGCTAAGTGAGCAAGGTTTTCCCAGATTTCTTACTTCCAATTCTATGGAAATACAGAAGAGGTAGGGATGTGATTTTAATTTTTCATCCAAGTTCTGAGAAGAACAGTGACTATCAGAACTATGAGGTGAAAAAATTTATACCGTGATCTCAGAATATGACTTTTTGTTTGATGTAGTTTATAAGCTCTCAGAGAAAACGTCATATAATTAGTTCGTTGTCATTTTTCTTCAATTTTAGTTTGTTCAAGTTAATTGTGATTTAATTTTATTATTGGAACACAATAATGGTCTCTTTTTTTTCTTTAGTTTCACTTGCTGCAATTTTAATCAGATGTGGCCCCAAAACAGTCATAGAACATTCTGGAAGGAAAAGATTCATAATTTTAACCTTCATGCTGTTTTGTATATTATGATAAAATAGTGCAAATCCTGCACTGTCCTGCTTCATCCTCCCTGCGGCATCAATCATCTTTTGCTCGAGACATCCTAGATAGATACAGTCTGCCAAAAAATGTATACGTCAGGAAAAAGAAAAACTTGTATAAGTACTTTCAATACTAACTTTATTGAAACATCATGGCATTGATATAAATTCTCCTTGGTCTCTACAATTACAAGAGGTGCTTGATGGTGGCCATGAGCTTCCAGTCATTAGTAGAACCAACTGCAGAAGTGTTATCTATTCTTAGTTGAAGTCTTGGTTTTCAGATTGATCAGTGAGGTATTGTGGTAGTCACAGTTTACAAAGGAAAGCATTGAATACGGGACACATCATTTCTAGGACTGTTTTATAATATCTACTCAAGAGTCAAGTGCAAAAGCATGCAGGAGATCTTGCCACTTATGAGAGGCCCAAAGAATCCAGCTGAGGGCTTGGATCCCATGAAAACGTCCTGTATGAGTCCAGCTGAAGACCTATAGCCCATAACAATGGCTCTCACAAGTCCAAGTAGAGACCTAGAGCCCACGACAATGTCTCATGCAGGCCTATGTCATGGATCTGTGCTGGGAAGGCCCAAAGGCCAGTGGCGGAAATTAGAAAGCCTGTGCCAGCCGGCTGATGGGTCTGCACTAGAGCCAGGCAGTGAAGCTCAAGGTAAGACCAGAACTCCCCTGAGGAGAAGCAAGGCCATCCTCAGCAGCAGGGAGGTCCTGAGCTCCACCAGTGGTGAGAACAGCTGAATTCATAGCAAGGAAGGCAGCTGACAAGCTTCTCCAGGAGAACCCACAGCACACCACGCTCCCCTCCAGCTCTCTTTTCATTACTTTATTTAATAATGACTCCTATGTACAAAATGATACTGGGAATTAGAATACACTGAAGAAACTATACATTTCGACTATGGCCATGATTCCAGCCATCCACTAGGAATCTTGAAACATATCACATGTAGATAAAGGGGATTACTGTTTATAAAATATGATGGTATCCAAAGTCAAAACTATAGAGAATTATTCTCAGGGAAGCTGCTACTGATTCCCATCTAGCCCCCATTGGCAGCTAATTACATTAATGCCTAGTTTATCATCTATGTATTTCTTCTTACAAAAATAAGCAAATATGCACATCTGCCTCCCTCTACCTTGTCCTTTCCCAGAGACCGACAATTATAATTTTGTATCCTTATTTTTATGTTAATACATAATATATGCTGGAAGTTGTTCTATATTCATCTGTAGAGGATTTCTCTTTTCTTCTGTAGAGCTCCATTATATGCACAAACTGTAATTTAGTTATTATTTTCTGTACATGGACAAATAAGTTGTTTTTAATATTTTGTAATGACAAAAAATGATGCAATGAAAACTTAGGCATCCAAAATCTTTATTTATGGTGGTATACCTTCAGATTAATTCCTAGAAGATTGCTCATGCAAAGAGTAAGTAAAAATTTGAGATTTAAAAATTTTGTTACTTTTGTTGAAAAAAGCATATCTTTATCATATATAACATGATGTTCAGAAACACATCACCCTTGTGAAGTGGCTGGAGTATGTCATTTGACATATGCATTACATCATATATTTTTATGATGAGAATATTCAAAGTCTAGTCTATCATCTATTTTTGAAATTAAAAAAAATTATAAACTATAGTCACCATGTTGCACAAGGGGTCTCTTGATCTTATTTCTGCTAAGTGATAGTAATCCCTTTTGTCTTCATGTGATATGTTTGAAGGATCCCAGCGGATGGCTAGAACCAGGGACATTGTTGGCATTTATAGTTTCTTCCGTGTATTCTACTTGCCAGTATCACTTGGTATTTGGGGGCCATTATTAAATAAAATAAGGGTTATTTAAGGAAAGTTCTGCGATACCTGTGGTGGATTAACTAATGGTCAACTTGTAACACCCAGCTGCACTGAGTCAGAGTGGGGCTGGGCATTGGGGGGCCCCCTGGGGAGTGTTGCCAGCAGCACAGAAAGAGAACTGGAGGGGACGCTGGTCCACTGTGCTGCTGATTGTCCTCGAGAAGCTGGTCATGCTGGCTGTGCTGGTGGGAGCTCAGCTGTTCGCATTACGCCTTTTCCTAACCAGGCCCAAGTAACCAATGTGCTTCTCTCCATTTCTATCATTTCAGGACTTTTAGAGTCTATGTATAAGAGAGAGCATGCAATATTTATCTTTCTGTGCTTGTCTTTTTTAACTTTAACACTCTTTAAATTCATCTGTGTTGTTGCAGATGACAGCTACCTCCTTTGTTTTGTTTAAATAGCCCGCATTGTGCATGCCTGTACTATTTCCTGTCTCAACCCAAGCTGTTTCAGAATTTTTGCTTTTGTTAACAGTGTAGCCGCGAACAAGGAAATGAAAGTAAATCCAGCATACTGATTTCATTTCTTTGGATCTTTAACAAGTGAGGTAATTGGTGGATCGCGTAGTTCTGTTTTCAGAGTTGTGAGGAAAGTTATACTATTTCCCAAAAAGGCTATACTAATTTATACTGCCGGTGGAAAGTATTCTGGGCTTCTCTTTTTTCCTACATTCTTTCTAATGCTTGGTTTTCATCTTCGTCTTAATAAGTGTCTCACAGGTATGAGGTGATATTTCATTGTAGTTTTAATTTGCATTTCACTGGCTATTAGTTCTGTTGAGCCTTTTCATCTTCTACTTACCTGTAGGTTATTTATATGTCTTCTTTAAAAATGTCTGTTCAGGGCTGGGGAGATGGCTCAGTGGAATAAGTGCTTTCCTTACAAGTGCAAGGGCCTGAGTTCAATCCCGGGTTCAAAAAAAAAAAAAAAAAAAAGAAAGAAAGAAAAAGAAAATGTCTATTCAGATTCTTAGCCAACTTTTTAAAAATTTATTTGGTACAGGGTCTGACTATGCAGCTCGGACTCATAGTGATCCTCCTATTTTCAGCCTCCCCTGTGCTGGGATTACAGATGTGCACCACACAAGGGTCTCCGTGGCCTGCTCAGTGCTCCTGGGGACAGAGACAGCATGGCACATGGTGCCAAGGATCTAACCGTGGTCCCTGTGCTTGCCAGGCAGGCGCTTAGTCGGCTGAGCTATCCTGCCAGGCCTCTTAGCCAAATTTGATTGGATTATTTACTTTAGTGGATATTGAATAGTTTGATTTTTATATACACATTTGTATTTTGATTTTATCAAATATGTGGTTTGAAATTATTTTCTCCTACTCCATGAGTATTCTCTTTCCTCTTGGTTCCTTTAGGAGTGTAGATCTCCTAGTGTAACAAAATTTCATTTGTCTGTTTTCACTTTTGCTGCCTGCACCCTGGGGATCCTGCCCAAATGAAGGACTGTCTGCACTGATATCATGGGGCTTTTTTCCTGTGCTTTTGTCTTGCAGTTTTGAGACTTTAGGTCTTACTGTTTAAACTTTAGTTGTAGTTGAGTTTTGTACAGATTGTAATGCGCTTTGTAAACTATCAGAGGGATATTTTTTTGGATGATATTGACTTACTTTCAATATTGACAAGGATGCTTAAATAAATAAGACATTAAAATCAAACCTTGGATATGTTTCTGACTTTCAGGTTTTTATTTATTTATTTATTTTTTGTTAGAGTGATCATCCAAAGTATCATACCATTTGTAATCAGTTGTAGACTCAATTAGAACATGTACCCTCTTAATTTATTCTGGAAAATGTTCTGGAGATGTCATAAGTGAGAAAAGGTGATTAAACATATGGTGTTGGATGTTCATTTTCTCTGAATAAAACATGTACAGAACTGCTGTTGCTACTGTTTTTTTTCTTTTCAAAGTTTTATTGATAAACATACAGCAATGAGACAGTTTCAAATCAAATCGAAAGTACAGTTTCAACAAATAATACACTGCATATATTCTTCTTAGTGGTTAATTGATGTACAAGATGCAGACTTGTGATCCTACTTACAAACACCATTAGAAAAAATCATTCTATTCATTAAGAGAATGCAACTATATATCTATCCTAACCACTTTGAATACACAGATACAAAATGGACATTCATAGTTATACCTCATTTTTTTTAAGTTCCATTATTGAATATTATAGGTGTGTAAACTCAGCAAAATATTCTAAAAGAGTCTAGTAGACCATAATAGCATTGGGTTCTGTTTAACTGGCAATGTCAGAAATTATTGACCTGAGTCCCCCACAGCTCAACATAACAACATGGCTTTACTTCCTATATTTCGTCTTCATACTTTTCTACTGGATGGTTAAGACCAAGGTAAAGCAGGATCTGTGCAACAAGAGTTGTATGTTGCTACTGTTTTTTAAAAATTAATTAATTTATTTATTTGATACAGTGTCTCACTACTGAGTTCAGATTCATAGCAATCCCTCCTAGTGCTGGGATTACAAATCTGCACCACCACACCCAGTTTCAATGGCCAGCAGGTCATGCCTGGGGTTCCAGAGCCAGGACAGCATGCAATGCTGGAGATCGAACTTGGGTCCTTGCACTTGACAAGCAGGCACTTAGACCGTGGAGCTATCTCCCCAGCCCTATGGTTACTACTATTGAACAAATATTATCATTTTCTTCTTTTTTTTGATAATGCTATTATTAGATGTATTTGAAGTGTTGATGTAGAGATGTCTCTCAAATAGAAGTACCTTCTCCCGTTGGGATTTGCATTTTGAACAGAACACTGTTTTATGTGTCAGTCACATTAATTTTCTTCCCCCCAAATTACCTTCCTAAACGAGTTTATGTTTTCTTTTAATATCTTGCCAAATATACATGTAAGAATCTATAAAGGATCTGGCACTACACAGCTTTTTAAAAAAGACCTGCTAGCAAAGCATCATTAAGCCAGTGTAGAAAAAAAAAGGAAAGTTTTAAATTTCAAACATCTAAGAAAGAAAATGCTTAGAACTGGAAAAACACTGGAAAATAATACTTTATTATTTCATGAAGTCATAAGAAATTATATTGTGCTAGCTCACCTATTAAAATAACTATTTCATTCCATTTGCTTCATTTTTGTTAATTATCAGTGGCGGTGATTTCCTCTACATGTTTGGCTAGATTTTGTCTGCTTGTGAGTGCAGATTTTTCTACTTCTGTGCCTACGATTTAGGGAACCAGGGTAGACACACGAATAAAGCATCATCCATGTTAGTACCATTTTAAAAAATTAACTCAAGAAGTTATTATCAAGCCTCTTAGCGAAAAGCATTAACACTGTAAAAAAAATCAGTAATTATTAAAAGTTTGTTGTGTGTCAGATACTTTACTGAGTGCTTTTTTCTTGTATCCTTTTATTTAACACCAACAGAACCCCCATAAAGTGAGTACTATGATTATTTGTTTTGTAACAATGTGAAGACCGAATTTTATGAGTTAGGGAACTTATTCAAGGTCAAAGCGTTACTAGGAGTCAGAGATGAAATGTGAATAGGTTTTCTCTCTTGTATAGTTCGTGCTCTTAACCATAGGTTCTGAAGAAAGAGGAAGAAATTTTAGTCCTTAAGAAAACTGCTTTACTGAAGAGTAGGAGGCACAGTGACAACCTGGGCTGCTCTGCTGGGGCTGGGGAATCTCTGCGGGCAAGGCGAAGGACAAAGAGGCACTTTTTTCCTTGAGTGGATTCATATTGATTAAATTTTGTACACAGAATGCTGCTTTATGGAGAAATGTGTGACAGGCACCCACTGGGCACCAGCAAGGTGGTGGCCAACCAGCCGCAAGAAGTGTTAGTAAAGTGGCCCGGGGCAGCTGTGAGTTTTTGGATGTGAGCAGGAACTACAGGTGAGCAAACTCAGGTTGTGTAGAGCACTGTGGACTGGGCCGCCATTTGGCTGTCCCCAATCCATTCTCTGTGTGGCTTACAAAGAATAAGTCATACAAAAATAAACTTGCGTTTCTGAAATGAAATAATTTTATGTAAAACTGCAGAATATTGGAAGTCAGATGGATGCTTGTTATCAGAAAACCCAGTTTTTCTGAACTGAGCAAGGAGGACAGAATTCCCTGTCTCAAAGCTACCCCGGTGACACCCATCATTAGTGTCACCGTGAGGCCCGTCTTGAGACACACTTCGGGCAGTGTTGTCTTTCTCCTGCGCCGCAGATGCATTACAAAGATCTTCAGGCTGGTAGCCATTAAGGCACGTCTTGTCTTCATGTCATCACTACTTTACTGAAGAGTATGAGGACTAGGGGGAGGACTGTATAAACTGTCATAATCTGGTTTTCAAACTATCGAATATCTGGGCTAATATTCTGAATTTAATATGAAATACTAGATCAAATAGAGGCTCGTTATTTGAATTAAGATCTACCAGTCAATGCCCTGTATGGTTTTAATTTTAAAACATCCAATTTTGCTTCAAGCTGTTAAGAAAATTAAAATGCATTATTTTTAGGTTTGACAGCATTCTCTACTAGTCTGTTGTCATGAGATGAATATTGCAATCTATCAGTTTTTTATTCATGATGCTATTTAAGTAAATATGAAGTCTTGGTGTCTACTGTTCAACTTCTCATTATCATACAACAAAGCTTTGTCCAAATTGCCTGAGGTGAGTGCCTTTGTGAGGACCCCAGATGTCAGAAAACACTCTACATCCTGAGAAGATAACTGACCTATATTTGGAAAAAAAATAGGCAAAGAAAGTCCCTTAATTTTAAAGAAAATCGACATCAAGTTCCCATCAATAGCTCACATTCAACTGTTTGACTTGAATTACTAGAGATAAAAATTTATGATGATTAATTCATAGTAGTACAGTGTATTTGAACTCGGTCATCCACACCTAACACCTGGTTCAGTAAAATGATGCGGGAAATTTCCTGGGTCGCAGACTGTTTGGGCTTTTCTGGGTTTTAACAGAGTTTGAAAAGAGCATAAGTGAGACGCATAAAGTCTCCCTTATTCTGAATGTAAACCCAAGTAACAACTGGACCAGCGCTGTCATAAAGCTGATCACAAGCTGCTCTTGGGCTGAAGGTTTACAACTCATTTAAAAATCACTTTTGGTGATGACTGGAGCTCGCTGGGAAGGACGCCGTGATTATCAGCTTCAAAGTGCGAGCTCATGTAGTTAGCGGTAAATGGAGAGAAAATGCCGCGCAGCAGCTGTTCCCTACGCAAAGCAGTTGGTTAAGTACATATTCCATCACTTGCCTAATAACTCTTCATTTGGAAATACAAGACGATCAAAACAGTGAACTCATCAAGATATCAAAGTACCCTAATTGCCTGGGCATATCTGAACTCCTTTGCCTTGGGTGCCCGCCCTTGCGCAGGCTGCCAGCACAGGGAGGTCCTTCCCTTGGGATGTCCTTGGGCCTTATCTATAGTCTTGATGACAGTGCACCATTCCTTATTAGCAAAAAAATTCGGAAATCTATTTCTGTTCATCACGGTGTAAATCTATTTCTGTTCATCAAAATGTCTCTTTAGTGATTTCAGATATTATGGGCTAAATTATATTTTAATTTACTTGATGTATTTTGTTGTTACTTATTTTAGTTATCATATTTCTCTGTGAAAATTGATTTCTTTCACTGTGGGATATCACTATGTTAAGTTATGGGGATTTTCTTTAGATGCTTAGGTGGGTGTTGAATATGGTATGATACCAGGGTGGATGATCTTCCTCAAATCTCTAAATTTCTGAATTCTAAATTCTAACTAGCTCCAGAATTTTCCTTTAGAGGAGAAGCTCCAGTCAATAACTACATGCAGTGTATTTTGGTAGATGTTGTTATCATTTGTGTCTCTCTTTCTACATTTGTGTCTCCTTTTCTACAGCTTTCTCCTGCACTGCGGAGAGCTGCCCACCAAGACATTCCGTTTTCCAGCCTGTCCTGAGGAACTGATGGCACAACAAATTATAATGAATAAAAGGCGAGCATAGATGAGAAGTGTTACTTTGACATGAAAATGTGAAAAGAATTATTTTTGAGGAAGGATTTCTCTGCATTTGGCTGACCTCATACCCGTAGGCTCAGGTGATCCCCCTGAGTCAGGCTGCAAGTAACACGAACTATAGGTGAGCAACCCTGTAGTCTTTCCTCCCCGCTCTACTGAACTTGCAGGCCCAAGGACAGGGAGAAGCGTTTCAGGAAGATGACTTCAATACAAATATTACAAGCATTTAGGGCCAGGCCCTCAAGGAGACAGTGTGGAAGACAAGATGGCTTTACAACTTTGGGAAGGACAGACACTGCTGTGGGCCAGACCTCAAGACAAAAGATCAAACAAATGCATACCTTCCTAAGGATAGACATCAGGGATTGGTATGCTGAATAGGTCTCTCACCTTGAGGATTCCTGGAAGAGTCACTAATCAAGCACTCTACTGGAAAAGCCTGTTCTATTTCAAGTCTGCTTGCTACTTGACTCACTTCCTCATTTGGTTCTCGATTTACCCAATTTTACCTGAGCAATTGTGCTTGCAGTCTTATTGGCTGACCATAGTTTTGTCCCACCTCATGCCCCCCTACTGAGTTCCCATGTTCACCACCGTAGACCCGCCTCGTCACATGGTTCTACTCTATAAGCATCCCTGGAAGAGACAGGTTCAGGTGCAACCTTCTTGGCTCCCCCTTCTGTCCCTCTCTTGGACAGGAGCTTTCTTTACCCCGATAAATATATATTCTGCTGTTAACTTCCATTGTTTCTAAAATTCATTCTTCAGTTTTAGAGAACACATACTTGGCCCCAGTGTCTTTCAGCTTGGGGATCTCATCCCCCTCGTATCCGAGGCATAGGTGCACGGAGTGTGGGCCTGCAGAAGGTGCTGCTGGCTGCACAAGGAACAGCCTCGTGCACTGTTCAGTGAGTGGGAAGTGGACCTTGGGGAATGACTGAGATTTTAGGGCTTATTTGTTACGCACTTAAGAGGTATTTGAAATGATAAACACATACACTATCACATAATTTTTTGTTATTTTCTAATTGCTAAAAAAATGTGTAATTACCATCTTCAACTAGATTACAGGTTCTTGGAGGGAAGCAACTGTGCTTTTTGCTTGTGTCTGGCTAATTACGCATCCTTTACATCGAGGCTGATTGTATAGAACTGAAAGAACCTGGACGATGGAATTGGAAGCGTAGTATTCAAATTCTCACTAATCAGTTGTACAAGCGTTTGAGAAACTGGTGTCTCCTGAGTCATAGTTTTCCTTGTAAGTAGAGATACTGATATTTGTGTGGTGAGTGCGTCACAGAAATTGTAGTATGTGAGCAAGAAAACTGTCACATTTGAAACGCTTGTGGCGAAATTGTGCCTGATAAACACAAAGCTTTAAGTCAGTACTTTAAAAGATTTTAAAAGCACTGCAAAAAAAAAAAAAAAAAAAAAAAA
>NW_004524660.1:4941682-4964669 GCF_000260255.1 Octodon degus
AAAAAAAAAAAAAAAAAAGAAAAAGAAAGATTTTAAAAGCAAAGCAGCAACCACTCTACATAGAAAGTGCTGCACAATTTATATCATGTTTTCATTACTGTATCTGATTTTATCTTCGTGGCAACTTTGGAAAGCAACTATGGTTAGCAATATTTTGCTTTAAGAAAGGTAAGAGTTTAGAATTTCTTGTGGGATGTAAGTGGAAAGCTCAGAGGTAGAAGCTAATTTCTCTGATGTCAGATTCTCTCCATGTACCACAATAAAATCTGAGACAATTTGCCTTTTATTTTTCTCTGTTCTTGACTAAGTATAGGCAGAAAGTGATTGTTTGTTATTGCTTTTCTTGTATAAGGGCAGATGTACTGCATAGACTGAGTATAAATCTTAAATGTATATTTATTTATGGATCTATACATGCTTGCTTCTTCAGCTTTAGTATATTTTTCAAATATTTTTGACTTTGTTAGAGAGAGGCTATTCACGTAGTGAAGATATATTCTCTAATTGTAACAACTTTGAATACTTGGAATATACCAAATTTCCTACACATTAATTGCTCTTATGCTTATGACAACGCTGTGTACTGGTTAATTTATTTATCCCTATTTCACAGATGGTAAGGCCAAGGCACAGAGCACTGAACTATCTCACAGATTCACAGGTCTCTAGGCAACAAGGCTGCCTTCAAATGCAGTCTCACTGCAGAATCTACATAGTGGGTAAATATCCAATGGATCATTTTTTGTTGTTGTTGTTCAACCAGATAAACAACGTGTAATTTACAACTTACTGCCATAATTGAGTGTCTAGAGTGGTTTAAAGTGTTGGAAGTTAACTTTTGATCAAAATATTTGCCTATAATCTATTTTTAACATATGTCTTATAAAACAGCTCTCTGTCCAACTAAATTTTGGAGACTCACATTCAACAGCAGATCTGAAAAGGAGGAAAGATGTGTGAAATGGAAAGTGTTGGAGAAATGCAGGGGAAGAAAGGTGCGTGCTCAGAGGGACAGACCTGCCTGTGGAGAGAGGGGCTCTGTGAGTTGGGTAGATGCAGAGAGCAGCAGCTGCCTGCAGGAGCGCCGCCATTTCCTACCAAGTTCCACATTCATTACCTCCATTGACCTTGGCTGACCTTTGGTGTCGTTCTCGCCCACATTCTCATGAAGAGGTACTTGAAGTGTGGTCCTTATGGAAAGAAAGTCACGTGATTACTAACACTCTGATACTAATACATTTCTGCTCAGGGGAATTTGGAGCCCAAAATATTCAGTTACTATAAAAGTTTAGCAGCAAGTTGTCCATTTTTTAAAGCATTGACCATTATTTATTTAGTGCTTTGTCTCTTTTTCTGCATGAAAATGTGAGACATTATGGTGTCTTAATTAAAGTGAGAACTCTGTGGCAGACAGATATGGATTATAATCTTTGTTCATCTGCTTTCTAGCTTTGATGACCTTGGGAATGTTACGTAACCTCTGTAAATCTTAGTTACATCATTTGTGAGCTGGGGAATAATAAAATTACCTAGTTCATAAAGCTGTAGTGATGGAATAATGAAATAATGTTTGTAAATCACTCATTGCAGTGCCTGGGCCATAATTAGTGTTCAATAAATAAGGCTCTTATTAAAGCGATGGTACATTTTGTGAAGTTGATTTACTTTTCCAAAGTGAGCAATGTCATTCTCTTCTTCCTGGCAGGGAAACGTTCACCAATACATTATGACCATGCCACCGGTTCCTGGGCCCAAGTGCAGCCACTAGGAAGGAAACAAGGGAGGGCGAGGATGTTGGCTAAAGGTCCAAGATCCAGCGATGGAGGGAGCCACTCTGGAAGTGTCTTCCTGGTTGCCACTGAGGAAACCTCTTCCCCACTGGAGCTTGTTTCGAAAAGAAACAGAAAGCAAATTATAAAATGAGTTTCCCAAGAGCAATTAAATATAATGACAGATGTGAGCCTGAGACTGCAAGCAAATTTACCAAAGAGACACAGTGCAGGGAGGAAAGACCACAAGTATGGGTCAGATTTAAATAGGGTGAGGAGTGAGAAAAACTCAGTACCTCTTGTGGAATGACCAAGCAGAGTATGAAGCATCTCTCTTCTCGAGACCTGGAGTGAACTGAGTGTGGCTTTGAACAGAATTAATATCAAGCCAGAAATCGTTTTAAAGCTGCTCACCTTGTTTTGTTCCTTTAATTGTTCAACAAGGGAGTGTTCAAAGGCAGAAGAATGTCCCCAGCTGTACCTCGTGGCTCCGTGGTGGGCATGAAGCTAAGATGGGCTTGTTTGTTGCATATTTATGTCCTTGGACTTGATGGGAGCCATTACCGTCACTTCATGCCCGCAGGCCTCTGTCAATTTTATGAACGCCATTAATCTTGTCACTTAGCCATCTTGGCCTTTGCTTTTTGCTGTCTTTCACCTTGCTTGTCCTTGGAAGTACAGAGCAAGGTGCATTCATTCTCAGAAGGGGAGGCGAGTCTGTTTCTTTCTGACGATCAACACAACCCAGTGGTGTGTATGTTTTGTGGGTCAGTTTTCCTGTGAGTTCTCATTACTGCTTTTACTGAAGTGCTTGGAACTAAGGCTTTATCCTTTTATTGGGCAAAGATTCTTTCTCTTCAAAGCTTCAAAAGTGATATTTCAGGGTTTCCATGAGCACCAAAGAATCAGAGAGCTCAAAGAAAAGTTTGGGTTTTAGACAGGAATAAAGAGCAAGTTTGAAGAGTTAAGGTTAGAGGTAGAACCTACAGAGACATGCTGACAAGTTTTCAGCCCTTCGACCTAAACATTGAAAATTATAAATGCAGGGACTCATGTCTGGTGGTTAGTCTAAAAGCTGTGTTTAGTTCTTCTTTTATTTTTCATTTGCTCCTGCAGTAAACATGCATTGAGCTCCTATTAAGGACAGAGTTCTGAGGTTGGAACTGTGAAGAAGAAGGTAGTAGTTTTATCATGCAGTGGCTTTCTGGTGCTTGGGAAGTCAGACAAGCAAATGATTTCTATACAATGATATAGCTGTATATAGATACGTCAGATATAAACAAAACAAAGAACAGAGGAAGCCTTTAAAAAAAGAAGCAATTAATTCTCATCAGGATCACTGACAGCTTTATATCAATAGAAAGGAAACAACTAGAGAAGGACATTGAAGGGATAAGGTGGCTTGTCACAGTGCTCTAGTGGCCACTGGGATGGTGACAGCCTCCGAATCACAGAACAATGTGAAGCTGCCCTTGCTAGGGTGACCGTGCGTGTTGCCTCACCTGGGGATGGTCCCAGCTGGTACTTGTCCCACCCTAAGATGGGAGGTTCAGCCTGGCCGGCTGATGTTCCTCCACCTTCCTGGTGGTAGGGCTTCCTGGCTCTCAGTCGCTTGTTCTGAGTCCCCCACCCCATAAAGAGCAAAAGGATTTAAGGCACAACCCTGAACCCCCTAACATGAGAACTGCCAGCTGACTAGGAGGAGAGGCTGGAAGTGGGAGGCCTGGAGTCAGAGGGATGGCTGAGACCTGAGCAAGGACGGAAGCTGCATACAGCGTGGACCTCTTGGGTCAGGCTTCTGCCTCGCATTCCCATTCTCTGTGGGGTAGGATATCATTGGAACTCAGGAATATAGAGTTTATGAGGCTGGAGGAATTTCTGCTCATGTGTTCTTAATAAACATTCCCTTAAGCCAGGAAAACTGGTTTCGTTGCTCCGGATTTTTCAAAACCTTTAAGATACTCAATTTTTGTAACTTCCATGTAAGGACATAATGTGCATGCAGACTTAGTGAGCGGTGGAGCTTTCCACAGGCATCCTGTAGGACGGCTCCACATTTCAGAGAAACCACGTCCTGGCTTTGAACTCCTTATGTTGCTGCCTTAGGGGTAGACAGGATTCATTAACAGCTCACTGCCTATCCTTCACGTACCTTGTTTGACTTTGTAATTGGGCTGTCTGCTAAGGAATCACACATTTTTATTGCTATTGCTGTGTTTTTCTGAATTGTGAGTGGATCTGAAGTGTATATTCATGAGAAACTCCCAGCATCATTGCTATTTTCTGTCAAAGAAGCAATGGGTATAGTTGACAAAGTTAGTGACTCTGGGTTCAGATCTCTCCACACCCTGGTATCTTCTTTGTGACTCAGTTCTCCTGTCTAAAAATGTCAGCCTACAACGGGCTCTACCTGGTAGGGTAGCTTGTAAGATCACTGTGGGCATGTTCCATGCTCTGACAACTACTTCCATATAATAGATGTCATGTCTTTCTGTTCTATAGAATATGAATGATAGTACAAGATGCAAACATGGTACTATGAATAACAACTACAGAGACAACAGTGTGCAATGTATTAATTATTGAAGCATCCTACTAATTGGTTTTGAAACCATCTCATTACTATTTCTCAATAAAATTAATTAAAAAAAGAATATGAATGATACAGTGAATGATAAAGTAATTGTCTTCTTCTTTTTCTTTTCTTTTCTTTCTTTTCTTTTTTTTTTTTGAGACAGGGTCTCACTACATAGTTCAGACTGGCTTTGAACTCATTGCATAGCTCAAGCTGTCCTAGAACTTGTGGTTCTCTGCCTCAGGGAGGGCTGGGCTTCCAGGCATGTGGGACTAGGTTATGCCCGGCATTAAAGTGCTTGTCTTGTAGAGTCGTTTTCAAGGTCCGTGAGATCAGAAGGAGAATTCCTGAGTCTCTGCTCTTAGGTGAACTTGGGAAATGCAGGAGGCCAAGAGAGATCAGAAATATTTCTCTGCTTAAGTTCTTTGTCCATGTAATGGGAACAGTAAGTTTCCCTGGCATGGCATTTCTCATAACACTGGGCTCAACCTTTAGTCAATGCCGAATAATTTTTAGTTTTTATTTCTCCTGACCCCGTTTCCTCACTGTCTCCATGTATACTGTAAGCAAAATAAAACTTAGAAGATTGAAATATGGAATTTTAGAACTGGAGCAGATAACACAATTAATCTCACACTGCCTTCTTTACACAGAAGAAGGATGGACCCCGGAGGCTTTCACAGTTCATGCGACTTCCTCGTGAATGGTGGCAGACGGGAGACCCAGAGACTTGGTTCCCCGGTAAAGGAGAGCTCTGGCGCTCTACAAGGACCGTGAGCCGGTAGCTCATGGGGCATTCATGATGACAAAAAATTGATTAAGGTTTTTTTTTTTTTTTTTTTTTTTAAATGAGTCATTTACCTCATATTCTGAAATAAAAAAAAAATAATGAGAACTTAAGCATAGAAATGCTTGATGACCTCTTTCTATGCAAGACATGACAGCTGTTGAAAGGTAAAGTTGTCAAGTGGTTGCTGTTCAAGGTCAGAGTGGCTGCTGTTCAAGGTCAGAGTGCTGATAAAAGGTCAGCTCGGAGTGGTGTCAAACTGCTTCCCAGTGGAGCTGACACGCAAGGGCCAAGCGAGGAGTCCGCGGAGGGGCCGGGAGACGGCTCCTCCCGCCAGCTGGAGGGGCATTTCAGAGGATGCGGGGGGCTTTGGGGGCATTTCAGAGCCCTGCTTCTCCAAAACACAGTCTAAAGCTTTTTGTACTTAGCTGGAGAGCTGCCAGGGAGTCTCCGATTGCTCTTCCTGCCTCGCTTTTGATTCTGCCCCTCTCTTGCTTGCTTTGCGTCCCTGTGAGTAGAACCGGGCCTTTCCCAACCGCGCGGCCGCTTGGTCGCGCTGAGCTTCGCTGTCTGGCTCCGGACGCCCCCGCGCGGGAGGACCGAGGGCCCGGGCTGGGCAGCGGCTCTGCGTCCTGGGTGTGACCCCGAGCAAGCTGCTGGGCATGTCTGCGCCTCGGTGCCACCGTGGCTGAGATAGGACCGAGGACAGCACCCCGCCTCGCAGAGGGCTGTGGGAAGGAAAAGCGCAAGCACCACTTCGTACGGGTGTCTTCGTTTCCTCAAATCCGAATATTCTTTCGTCATACAGGTACACTGATGTGTGTACTACACACAGTCATAGTTTTTTTTTTTTTTTCTTCATTGTGTATCTTCTACAGGGTCTCACTACACAGATCAGACTTGTGGTAATCCTCCTGTTTTCAGCCTCCCCAGCGCTGGGATTACAGGTGTGTGCCCCCACACCCAGATTCTGTCGCAGGCTCAGCATGCGCCCCGGAGGTCAGGCCGGCGCAGCATGTGCGGCCGGGGATCGAACCCGAGCAGGCACGTAGTCTGCTGAGCTATCTCGCCAGCCCTGGGGTTCTTTCTTTCTTTCTTTTTTTTTTTTTCTTTCTTTTTTTTGCGGAACCGGGGATTGAACTCAGGTCCTTGCACTTGCCAAGGAAGTGCTTATTCCACTGAGCCATCTCCCCAGCCCCCTAGGGATTATTTCTTAACAGAGATTTTCCTGAATGCGTTTTATTCTCACACACGTTGGAAGGCTCGCTGTCGCCATCCTTCCTTCCACTGCGTCTCCTCATTCTCCTCGGGGAGCCTCCTCATCCTCCTCGGGGAGCCTCCTCATCCTCCTCGGGGAGCCTCCTCATCCTCCTCGGGGAGCCTTACCCCGATATCCTCCCTTCTCAGCCCTCACAATATTTTCTTCCACCCTCGAGATAGAGGCCACTTCGTGCATTGTTCTTCCGAAAGATGGGCGTCCAGAGAGAGGCTCCCTGGCGCTCGTGCGCTTGATGATTCTCCGGTGAAGCCGTGACGGTCTGTTCCCCAGGTTTGATCACATAAATCACGAGCCAGAGCAACAGTGTACATCTTTTTACCACTTTTTCTGTCATTAGAGCATCTCATTTTCCATCCCTGCCCACTCCTGCTGACTTGCAGGAAGGGCCTAGAGCGGATGAGTAACCCACAAACCCCTCTCGACCACTCACCTCCTTTTGGTGCCAGCTATGAGGTTAAGAAAATAAACGACAGATGGCCCTTGTCTCAGTTACTCTTCTCTCGGTGCTGGGACAAATACCCAACACTCAAAATGAAGGAGGGAAAGGTTTATTTAACTCACAGGTACTGGAGGGTTCAGTCCATACTCGGCGGGCTCCAAGGCAGAGCGGCATGTGACAAAGGGCAGCAGTTCATGGTGGTGGAAGACAGCAAAACAGCAAGAGCAAAAGGGATCAGCAACAATGGCTACAGAGAACAAGTCTGTCTCCCTTATGCTGCATTAAGGCTACTTGCCCCCGTTGGGTGTAGCACTCACACCCATAATCCCAGCAGCACTCACACCCATAATCCCAGTGGATCAAAAGTTAATGATAAACTCCAGAAATCTACCCCATGACTGCATGAGGCTTTAGGGGGACACCTAGACACAAACCATAACAATCCTTGACCCCAAGAAGTTAACACAAGGGTTCAAAAAGCGAACATGCTCTCTCTGGAATGTCAGAAGCCAGGGAGGAGCATTATTTTACATACAGAAAAGAAGGAAGCCTGGGGTTGTGGCATGCAGTGTGAGTCATTGTGACAAAGAAGTGGCACCAAGAAAAGCAGGAGGACAAACATGACATAATCTCTCAAGGGCTTTCAGTAAGGAAGGGTGTAAGCTAGAAATAACATTTGTTATTCAAAAGGAAATTGGGATTTACATTTTTAGATGAAATGAACAGGGAGAATATAAAATTAAGTAAAAATCAATAGAGTAAACAAGATTTACAATGCAAATGTGCTAAATACTTGTCATTTCAAAAATGAAAATATTTACCCAAATATCCATGTGTTTTTTAAAAAGTCACTCTTGTGTTCAAAATGAAAAATAAGGTGTGCTTATATGTCAACTCTCAAATGTGTCTCCAAATAAAAAATACTTGAATGATTTGGTCAATAATAATTTCTTTCTAAGCATTTTTTTCCCCAAGGAATGATAAAATGTCATCCTTGAGACAAATTATTAAAACATAAATGTAAAAGTAGAATAAAAAAACTGTCTTCAGACAAAATCAAACAGCTCTGGATTTGAAGTAGATATTGTGGGCTTCTGAACCAGATTTTCTTTCTTTTCACAATAAGAAGAGGTTGTGAAGATTACATACTAAAAAAAAAAAAAAGTAAGTAAATAAATATAAGTTGGGAAGGCCAGATAGCTCAGTGGACTAAAGCACCTGCTAAGCAGAACATAGCTGTGGGGTCTGATTCCCAGCATGCTGTGTCCACCCAGTCCAGGGGGCGCGCTGAGACAGCGATGGAGACTGGGCACGGTGACATGTGCCTGTAATCCCAGCTCTTGGGAGGCTGAAAAACAGGAGGATCACTACAAGTCCGATCTGTGCAGTGAGACCCTGTACTAAATGTACTAAATACATTTAAAAAAGACACATTATAATGTGTGACATTTGAGAATGCTGAACAAGTGAGTAGGAAATTCCCAATTATCTTTAACTTAAAAAATTATTTATTGTTAATTTATGATCAATTTCCTGTTGGCTTATGCATCTTAACTCCCTTAAATAGCCACAGAAAATTTCATTATACATCATTAAATCAATTATTGCCCTGAATAGTAACCTTATAAAAACCATAGTGAAAGTTTCTTTGAGTTTTAAGGATTCTACAAAGCATGGTAAATGGTACATAAAGGCCTGCATGAGTCTTTACCATTATGTTTACTAAGCTCAAAGGTTTGCAATCCAATAAGAGCAAATGCCTTTCTTAACAAAAAGCATTAATTTTGGTGCCAGTGTTAATTGCCTATTCAATATCCATTGCTTTCTTCCTAGCTAAGAGCAACCTGGATTTCTATCCTTGACAATTCTATTTCCCTCTTCCCTAGAGTCCCTTGGCCCTGGCTGCTGTGGTTTGGGATTCACAAGTGTAATAACTTAACACTGAACACACTTTTATAAAATTATTTTATGATGGTCACTCAAAGGGGCATGTAACCAAAAGAGTGCAGGAAACTGCCCACACACTGAAGACCAAAGACTCCAGCCCAGGGCTGGATCCCACAGAAATGTCCTGCCTGAGTCCGCTGAAGACCTATGGCCCATCATAATGCCTCTCACAAGTCCAAGTAGAGGCCTAGAGCCCACGACAATGTCTCATACAGACCTATTTTCATGGATCGGTGCTGGGAAGGCCCAAAACTCAGTGGTGGAAGCTAGAAAGTCTGTGCCAGCAGGCTGAGGGATCTGCACTGGAGCCAGAAAGCAACACTCAAGGGAAGCACCAGAGCTCCCCCAAAAGTGCCACAACCCTCCTCAGGGACAGTGCAGTTCTGAGCTCCTCCAGTGATAAGGAAAGCCAAATTGCCAACAGGAAGGCTCACACTGCAAGTTTCTCTAGGATACCGAGCAATGCACCATCTTTCTCCCTGGAGCTAGGAAGTGATGCTCAGTAACAAAAAGGTCCCCAGCTCCTTTGATGATAAGAACAGCCAAGTTCATCCAATAAGCCAGCATGACAAGTTCCTCCAGGAAAGCCGACAGCCCCAATGGCTCCCAACAGCTCCCCAACTACCTCCTACAGCTTCTTCTCCATCGGTTCTGCATCTGCAATAAACTTCAGCTGGGCCTCCCACACCCAGCACCACGCTGGTTCAGTTCAGATGGGTGTTGTAAGCTGGCCACTAGTTGGCAATCCACAATTCTGCTATTATCTGGCGATATCCACTCAGGATTATGATACAGAGCCGTACTTTCAAGGACGTTAGTGAAAATTTATAAAACACTTGCCTTTCACACAGAAACCACGTTGTGACCATGAGGTAACAAATCAGGTAGGAAGGCCAACAGCCTTTCATTGGTGTAAAGATGATGGTTCCCTAAACAACACCATCAGCCATTTACAGGCTTTTTTTTTTTTTTTTTTTAGATCATCATTTGATTGAAATATTCTCTTAAGCTTCTTAGCTAGCTAGGAAGTTTTTATTTTTTTATTTTATTTATTTTCATTTTTTATTGTTTTTGTATTTTAGGGAAGGGTCTACAGGGTGTTCAGGGTCTCCTTGATCAGAATTGTAGTGATTTGCCTGTTTACAGCCTCCCAAGAGCTGGGATTATAGGCATGCACCACTGTACCCAGTCTTGCGAAGTTTTTATGTGAGAGAAAAATAATTCTATATATTTAGGCCTCTGAAAATTTGAATTTTATACAACTTGCCATGAAAGCATTCTTATCAGATGAAGTTATGCAGTTATTAGGTTTGGACTTAGATCATTTACTTATATATTGTACATATAATTGCTGTCTAGTAATGTACTTGCTTAATGGCTGTTGCCTGAACACTATTTGTCTAGCTGTTTCTATGCATAGAAATTGAGATTTGTATGCATTTAACTTGCTGCATGGACAGATTTCAACTCTACTGCCTACACTATCAACCACCAAGTCCCTATTTTTCTTCAGAGAAGTGTTGCCTTATATTTGAAAATCGTTAAGACCCACTGTGAAATTTATCATTTTTTCCCCATGATTTTTTGAATGAAAAATTAAACTTTAGGAGAGCAGAGGACTTTTTCTAAATTTTTTGGTCTATTTGAACCAATTCAGGCTTCCCTTGAGCTGACTTTGTGTCCCAGGTTGGTCTCAAACTCACAGTGATCTTCCTGCCTCAGCCTCCCGAGTAGTGGGATTGCATGTGTGCACCACCACGCTTGGCTGAGCATGACTATTTTTGCACACACTTTTTATACTCAATTCCACATCAAGGCCTAATAAACAAATATGAAGTATGTATTACACAATAATATGCAATACAATATATATGCTGATTATGCGATACATGCTGTGAGTCCAGCCTTGATGAATCAGGAGAATCAAAGGCCTGCGTCACCTTTATGCCTGATTCCTTGTCTCTTCCACATGTTCTTTCTTTACCTGGGAAGTCTCATCATAGATTGAGACCCACACACTTCCTTGAATCTTCCACTTTCCTTCCACTGAGGGCATCCAACATGCCTTCTCCTCTGGAGTCAGTGCTTAGACAAGTGTGCCATAGAAAAGCATTTTGCTCTTTATTGCTATCTAACTTATTGCTATACTGGCTGACTTGCATTGATAAATAACAGCAATAATAATCCACATTCATTCAGCACATATTAGGTGCTAGCATTGTTATAAACATATTGAAGATTGATGTGTGTGGCTGTTTAGTTGTTTAAATTAAACACCAGGATAAGTCTATGCAATAGGTTGCTATTGTTGTCTCCAGGAGGCAGATAAGGAAACAGAGGCTGGAGGCTAAATTGCCATGGTTTACATGGCAAGCAGTCTTAGAACTCAGTTAAATTCATTAAACCACATCCTTAATTCTTACGGTGGTGGTTCACAAAGTTGGGTCACCAAACTAAGCAGCATCAGTGTGAGCTGAGAATGTGCTACTAATACAAACAGTTGGACTTAGGCCTGGAGAGATAGCCCATCAGACTAAGCACCTGCCTAGGCAAGTGCAGGGACCGGGGCCCGATCCCGGTACTGCATGCCACACTGGGCCTGCCCACAGGGCGCACTGAGCTGGCGACTGAGTCTGGGCGTGGTGGTGCACACTTGTAATCCCAGCACTGGGGAGGCTGGAAACAGGAGGATCACTATGAGTCCGAGCTGCATAGTGAGACCCTGTACCAATTACGTAAAATTAAAAAAAAAAAAGTAGCAAATATTTGGAATCGATCTCAGACCTGCTGAATTAGACACTGGAAAGAAAGCCCCAGTCTTCCTTGTGACAACTTTCTAAATTCTTCTGTTTTTCACACACACATTTGTAAACTATCACATTATGCTATGTGGTCTTGCAAGGGTGAACAAAATCAGCAGACATTCATAGTTTAACTCAAGGAAATAATTAATTGCACAAATCTCCAAGGAAATAAAAATTGGAATTAATTTTTGGTAGGGACTAACTGCTTTCCATTTCTCTTAATCACAGGAGATGAATGAAAGCATGAATGAATCTTCATCGCATACTAGGAAAGACAATTTTCCATATTTCTATTGGACATTAGAGCATTAAAGCAACAGTAAGGTTGGGAGGATGCCCAACTACATAAGTAAATATTACATATTTGATTTAGTGAAACATAGACTATGTTTATGAAACGTAGTTTAGTGAAACATAAACTATGATTAAATTCTTCAATTGTAGGCTGGCTTTTCCCAGTGACTGTTTTAAATCTGAGACTGGTCTTCCAACCATTACCTTGATGGAATAAGATAATGTAAGGTAATTGTGTTGTTAAATTAAAATATAGTAAGTTTGCTTAACTACATCAAAAGCATAATGCGTTCATTAGTGTGCCGTACATGAGATTTGAAATCGCTACTCATTTGGTGGCTTTTGCTATGCATAACCGCTTCTTTTAGCTCAGATAATCAAGTCTTGAATGTATGGACTTATGCAGTTGGGACTAATTGGAGTAATTAATGTATGTGTAACAATTTTGGCTGATGCATGTCTGGAGGGACCAGGAAGAAAAGCAAATTTATGAAGCAACTTTTAGCTGGCTTTAGATTAGCATCACACACTGGCTGATTTTCTTCCAGCAAGAAATTCGGCCTTCATTATGGCAGTTAGCTAATAATGATGTGGTTGGATTTCACAAGTGAACTCCCTTCACCCGAAGGAGTGCAGCTTAGCAGGTATTTTCCAAGAACTATTAGCTGCACTAAAGCAGTTAAATGATACTCTGACAACATGAAATAAAGTAGGAATGAAATTATTAGATGAATTTACCAATTACCTTTCTCATGTTTCTGTCAAAGTGCTGAATTAATTTCCTTTCTTTTGTTTTTTCTTTCTTTTACTGTGTGTCTTTCTGTCTTTCCTCTTTCTTTATGTTTTGATGTTATAGCTCAACTCAGAAAAGTTTCAAAAGTGTTTATAGAAATGCTTGACACTAAGAAAAAAAAGAGCAGATAAAAAGAAACTAAAGCATAGTTTAAAAATTGCTACTACTACATTGCACTAAATGACCTTCAGTAAAATTCAAGGTTGTAAAGAAGTAGTATCAGGAGTCAACTAATTGAATCAGGTCCAAATAAAAAACTGGATAGCAAAAGAAGCCAGCCTGCAGAATGGAAAGGAAATTTGGTCAGCTCTTCCTAAGGCAAAGGACTACTATTTAGAATACAAAAGGAATATAAGAAAATAGACCCCCCAAATAGGAGACTTGATGAAAAACTGGGCACAGGAAAGGAATGCAGTACACCCATGACTTACAACATGTTTAATCTGAGTACTTTCACAGATGAAGATGGACCTTGAATTAAGAACATTCATAGATGTACACAAATTGAGGCGGTAGCTCACTCTAAGCTTAACCCCGGCCCACCGTTTTAAGGTAAGTGTAGATGGAAAAGCAGTTTATTTAAAGTGTGTGTGTGTGTGTGTGTGTGTGTGTGTGTGTTGTTTTTATGTTTTACACTATGCGTTTATGTCAAAGACTTACAGACTAAGTCAACCTAGCAACCTTCTCCCGGAGTGGATCTTGTGCAAGAGTTAAGGACTTACTGTAGGCACTTCTTGGAAGAAACACAAATGGTCAATAAATAGATGGAGAAAGATCCAACAGTGTTACCCATCAGGCAAATGAAAATTAAAACAACACTGAGATTCTGTCTTACCCCAGAAAAAAATGTTCATAATCAAGAAATCAAATAATACCAAATGCTGGCCAGGCTACAGAAAATAATAAGAACTCTTCTTTATCTTTGGTGGGAAGGAAAACTGGTACAAGTACTACCATGGAAATAAGTATGGAAGACTTCTCAAAAAACAAAAATCAGAAAGTCCATTCTGTCCAGCTATTTGTCTCCTAGGTTCCTTCCTGAAAGAGGTAAAGACACCATATTGCAGGAATACGTGTGTATCTGTGCTTGAAGCAGCGTAGCCCATAAGAGCTAAATCTTGGAAACAGCCTCCGTGTCTGTCACTGTATAGTGGATAAATAAAATGTGGTATTTAAACACAGTAGAATAATATTCCATAAATAAGGATACATCTGAGTTCTGTATAGAAAAATGGATGCTCTGTGAGACTTCACAGGGAAGTGGAATAGGTCAGACACACAAACATACATAACAAACCTAAAATATAAAGAAAGAGCAAAATAAAATATTGATAATTGGAAGTACAGAGAAAATCTTTCTCAAATGGGAAGGGGAGCAAGAGATGGGGGGTTGGAAAGGGGGTGAGGGAAACGCAGAAGGAATTCAGATGCTCCATGTCCACATACCAACTCCCCACAAGGAATATAAACCATACAGATGCAAATATGTACTAGTCAAAATTAAAAACGAAAAGGAAGAAAAGAAATGCACATGTCACCTCTGCTGAATGCAGGAAATGCCCCAGCCCTGTTCTATAGAAGCTCAAAGTCCAACATAATAATGACAATGTGGCAGCAACAAAGGCTTAGGAACCTGCTTTTTCAATTATTTTAGAGCAATTCTAAGAACCAGCAAGCATCGTTGCCATTTGGGTAACTGGTAAACCAAAGAGCACATCGGCTTTTATGTTACCAACGGAAAGTAGTAGCAACTCTAGCTAGGAAATGAGCTTGGTTTTCTTTCCCAGTGATCACCTTTGTATTTTATTTACCTGGCCATTCTTTTTTAAATCTGCAAAAGCCAAGCATGTACTAATATTATGTTAATATTTATGCTGGTCTAAAATCTTTCTAGCACGCGTTAATCTCTTTTGATATGAAACCAACCAGTTTATCTGAACATTATTCATCCTCCATAGGATGCAAAGGAAAGCAAACACAAAGGAAAGGAAAGGAGAACAGTGTTTAATATGCAGAATGAAATCTATCAGAAGGGGATGGAAAGGGACACTCAGTCACCGCATGGCATTTAGTTTGCTCGGAGAAGCACCCTTCAAACCTGCATCACTGTGACAACTAGGTTTCCTCTCAGTTACACCCAGGCTGCCGTGAAGCAATGCGGGCTCAGAGGACGAGCCTGGGCATATGCCGATGAGTTTCCCCACCAAACAAGGATGGGAGCAGTAAGTGCTGGGGAGGAAGAATGGCACTATCTGTATTTAAAATTCCTTAATAAGCAAGGATTTAGGATTTCATTGTACATCCGAGCTATGCTGAATAAAAAAGTCACAAAACCGGGGGTTATTACAGGCTGTGGTTTGGGGAGCTGCCAAATAAGATTATTCCAAAATGCTCATTTTTCATTAAAATAGTGGACTTTCTATGGGGGCTCAGACTTACTGTTAATGTGCCTTGTTTTGCCAGCTCTCAGTTTAGTGTTTGCCTGCTTATGCTTTATAAAATGCATTACTTAAATCTCCATCAAAATGAGAGTCAGCAGCACAACGCAGAGCCCCACAAAGCCAGAATAGTTACAGTAATTCATCTCTGTAGTCATTCAGAGAAGCAAAACAAAAATCCTGCTACTTAGTGGTCTTTGCTAATACTGCCCAAGAGCAAAGACTGGAGTTCTGTGCACGTAGACCACTGTATGCATGAACTTCAGACATAAGTTCAGTTTCTCCCAAGGTGTTTCGTACAGTGTTCGATTACTTCTTCCAATGTTTTGAGCATCATTTTTTTTGCTCAGTTGTGACCATTAATGGCATAAATTTCCTGTGAACAAATACAGTATGCAGTGAATGTGTGTTGACCATGTAGGTTTACGTAGTAAGGAGAGCAGAATACCACAGTGAGCACCTCTGGTCTTCCAGTACGTGAATACGGACAGGGCAGCAAACGCTGTGGAAGGAGGAGGTGGTGAATGTTACCGGAGTCCGGACACCCCCACACTACGTGGGAGAGCCTGGAAGACACAGTGGGGGAGTCTCAAGGGGGAAGGGGGGTGAGAAGAGGCAGAGGGGACGGGAGGACACCGAAATGGAAGATTTCCAGCGGGAGTAGCTGAGCACTGTGGGCTGTGAAGCTTCCCATTTGTAGAACACTCTGGGCTTGGAGTTATGAAGCACGGAGTGTTATTATAAACATGGTGTGGAGATCAGGGTGGATGGAGGTTTACTGTAGAAATAAAGCTAGGAGATTTTATTTTGTTAGTGGATGATTAAGAAAAGAATTCAAAGAGTTCATTGCCATGTTGTTAGAAATGTAATCTTATTCTTTGGATACCAAAGAAGGTCATAAATGTTATGTAGGAGAAAAATCTGATCAGAAATTTAGAAAACTGAGGGTAAGAGAATGAAAGGGGTAAATGAGTTTGAGGATGCTCTTCACATTAATCTTGCTAAATGAAAAATCCCTTTCCGATGGGGTGGCCTGTGAGTGCTAATTCTAAAAGCTGTGATTGTGCTAAGGTTTGCATTTCCTAAAGGCAGAGCGCTGAATTGTTAATGTGCTAGAAACTTCTCTTTTATGTAGTTATATATTTATTTTGCTATAAACTGAATGCTTTGTGTTCTCCCTACGCCTCTGTCAAGATCTGATCACAAATAACACGAGATGTGGAGGAGGGGCTCCTGCCTGTGACGCCGCCGTGAACGGCCATCTCCTGGGTGGGGTCAGTGCTCTTTTATGAGAGACCCAAGTTCCCTCAGCCTTTCTGACTGTTGAAATTGCAGCGCGTGGATGGCTCTCAGTGCATAGGGAATTTGTCGGGCCCTGATCTTCTCGACCTTCCAGCATTTCGAGCATGAGAAATAAGTTTCTTTTGTTTGTAGACTATTAAATTTATAATGTTTGTTATAGTAGCCTGACCAGCCTAAGATATTTTATCATTAAACCTTAGTTGGTCTCCTTGTTACACTATGAAGAATGGGAGGATAGTACCTATTTATATTTGCCATTCAGCACAGGTTTTGATACCTATATTAGTCTAAAATGACTGGAATGATTGCCTGTGATTTGAACATTCAGATTCCAGACTTTCATGGAAGTTATTGCTAGGTAATAACTTTCAAGATGAGCAAAATTAATACATTTGTATCCTATATGGCTATACTATTTGTACTGAAAACAGTTGGGAGGTTCTATCTCTGCCTGGCTATCATTTTATTTATTTAATTGGTTTTTTTTTTTGTTTTTGTTTTTTGTTTTGTATTTTAGGGAAGGGTCTACAGGGTGTTCAGGTTCTCACTACTATTTCAGACTTGTAGTGATCCGCCTGTTTACAGCCTTCCAAGAGCTGGGATTACAGACATGTGCCACCACGCCCAGTCTCAATTGCTGTCTCAGCATGCCCTGGATCGAACCCCTGGCCCCTGCACCTGCTTGCAGGAGCTTTAATCTGCTGAGCGCTGAGCTATTTAGCTGGCCCCTGGCTATCATAAAAAAAAAATCTAGCGAGAAATTAGTGAAGCTTCACTGGAAGTGGGGCCACCTGATGTCCTCAGAGTACTTTGAGGTTCTTCAGAGAGCACCGGTTTGCAATAGATGCTCATGCTGGGAGATAGAGTGACACTCACCTATGTCCTTATCAGTGCTCTGTCAGCCAAAGGGACATTTTAGGTCAACAGGCAGGAGTACGAGAGCCAAGGAAAGGCCGGAAACAGAAGCCTGAGGCAAAGAAAAAATATGCTGCCTATGGGGCTGCAGAGATAGCCCAGTGGTCTAAGCGCCTGCCTGGCAAGCTCAAGGACCTGGGTTTGATCCCCGGTACTGCATGCTGTGCCAGCCCTGCCAGGGGCTTGAGGAGCTTGCCACCAGTACCTGGCCTGGTAGCGCATGCCTGTAAGCCCAGCACTGGGGAGGCTGAAAGAGGAGGATCACACAAGTCCAGGCTGTGTAGTGCGAACCTATATCAAATACATTAAAAGCCAAAACAAAGCAAAGAAGAACAAACAAACAAAAAGTGCTGCCCATGAGACAGTTCCAGAAGCAGACAATGAAACAATCAGGGAACAGAGTTAGGAGTCAAAGTTAGGTAAGCGGTCATCTTGTCCTTCTCTTTTTGCAAGCCCACTGTTGTTATGCTTGCTTAACTGATACACTATCATTTTTCTTAATGATGTTTATTTAAGCTGTCCTTTTCCTCCAGTGTTTCCCATCAGAAATATTTGAGAGAAATCTTGTCCAGCAGGCATCTCTCATTTCCCAAAGAGAGGCAAAAGTAAATAAAAGATTTTTAAAAAGTTAAAAAAAAGAGAGAAGGAGATATTGCAAACTTACCTCCAAGAACTCACAAGGTTTGCTCAAAGCATAAACAAGTGACCAGCCCAGTGCAGGACCAAAGGAAATGCCCAGCCTCACTTTGATAGGGCATCAGTAGGGGACAGTGAGTGGCAAACTGAGCTCCAGACTCAGGGAGCAGAAAGAGAGAGGCGCACATGCCTGCAGAACTTCCCAGGGATGCTGGCGAGTGCCTGGCCCAGGGTTGTAGGACTGCCTGACAGGTTAGCTCTGAGAGGTGCTAACCACGTCCTGCTTTCTTCTCTCCGTATCTCAGCGGGATTTTTCTCATCCACTCTATGCTTTTAATTTTTACCAAATTTGTTTCTGATGGTTTTGTTCGACGTTGCCCTCCGTGCCTCCTAGCCCCCTCTTGCTGCTCTTTCCCAAGCCTCGTGTCCGCAGCTCTGCCACACACAGAATTAGTTTTTATGTTTTAGTTTTGTATTTTAGGGAAGGGTCTACAGGGCATTCAGGGTCTCACTACTAGATTGGACTCATAGTGATCTGCCTGTTTACAGCCTCCCAAGAGCTGGGATTACAGGCGTGGGCCACCACGCCCAGTCTCAATTGCTGTCGCAGTGTGCCCTGGGAGCCGGGCTGGCACACACACACAGAATTAGACCTGGAAGTGTTTTGGAGGGATTTTGCTGGGTTGGTCTTCTGCAGGCGAGCTAATCTACTTTTATGAGCCCAGATATCACAAGGGGTGATTCTCAAGTGTGTATGACTGGTTCTGAGTATTTCTGACCTCAATAAATCTAGCATGCCCGCATGTATCAAGCAAGGTATGCTACATGTATTTTAACTATAGCACAAATTTAGTGTAACACTTTCTTTTTCAAATCTATTTATTTATTTATTTATTTATTTATTTATTTATTTATTTGATATAAGGACTTGCTACGCAGCTCAGACACATAGTGTTTCTCTTGTCTCAGCCTCTCCAGTGCTGGGATTATAGCTACGCACCACCAAGCCTGGTTTCAAGGCCAGCATAGTGCACCTGGGCTTCCCAGCCAGCACCCAGTGTGGTCCCCGGGATTGAATTTGGGACCTTGTGCTTGCCATGAAGGTGCTTAGATCGCTGAGCTATCTCTCCAGCCCTCATCGTAACTCCTTCTATAACAAAATAAAATCTTCTCTGGAGACTATAATTTTTTTTAACTTCAGTTCTAGGGATTGAACCCAGGGCCTTCCCACTGCATCATCGTCCAGCCCTTTGGTTTCTAAACAAAGTTTGAAACAGTGTCTTTCTGAGCCACTAAAATATGGTTAGGCGTAAACTTCCAGTACTCCTGCCTCAGCTTCTCAGAGTGACATCCTGGTTATGCTGCTTAGTAGTCATTCCAGCTTCTAGTTCTCTGTACTTTCAAAGAGACAAAATGATTTCTGTTTTCATGAACCTCTCAGGCCCATTTGAAATAGGGAGCCATCCGCTAATCTATGGAGTGATTCAAATTCCCAGTTTTTGACAGAGATGTACATATTTATCACAACAAATATTTTATAATAATGAACATATGTCAAGAAAAAAATATTAAGGAGATATCGTGCATGCAGTGAAAACCTCAGTGAGTCTGTGTGACTGATCTGCAGCCGAGCAAACATTGATCGAACATCCGTGGCTTTGAATCCAGGCCCCACAGCCAAGGTAATCAATTGTTATATCTTATTTATTGGCTGCTATTCTATAGGATATCCTCCAGCCATGCTTTGCTCTGCTGTTTGTTTTCTTTTACCCAAATCTTGCAAAAATAGTCCACACCTTATTGAAGTTTCTCTCTCAACACTTAGCATCTACCAAGCATCCGGGTATGGCAGAGACTTGCAGAGGATTGCTGTGTTGTCCACAAATAGCCGCTGCTTACTAGCATGGCCCGCGGGACATGCAGCCTACCGGCCCTCACTGGTAGCACTGCCTCCTTGTTATGGGTTATAGCTGCATGTCTTCCAAAGCCCCACAAACTCACCTATGCTGCTTTGGAGAGGTGACAGGGTCAGGGGGGTTTGGTCACCATCATTGCGTTGGTACACTGATGAGGTCATAGGTGGTGCTGTAAGGAGGTGGGTCCTGCCCCAAGAAGCGAGTCACAGGGGTGGTGGCCTGGAAGGCTCATGTCTATCCCTCTGTCATGCTCTCTGCTGGCTGTCAGCATTGGGTTTTAGCCACAAGGAAGCAAGACACCGTCTAATGCAGAGGTGAAGTCAGGAGATGCTTTCTGCAGAATTTCTTCCTTTGTGTAAATCCAGTTTAGAGTTTGTCAAGAAGTGTTAGGGTTAGCAGGTTTAAGGGAGGGTAAATTCATTATTTTCCAAACACACTTTTATCCTGGTATGTGAATAGATGTAAGATTCAGGGCAGTGTCCTGGTGTGTCCCCTAAGTGCTTCCTTGAGCTTTGATCCCGGGTTCTCTAGTAGCTTCTCAAGTCCTCAATTTCTATAGCAAACATTTTATACTTGATCCATATAAAGTGGCTTTAAAAACCTGTTATTGACACCTAGCTGACCCACCTGATAACTTTTTTTCTTACAAGTTTTTCCTCTAAAAAATACCTGTTATTTAAGTCCTAGATTCTATTGTACCATTCAGAAAATATTTTCTTCCTCTTTTCTCTATAATAAATATTTCCTTTTTTCTTACTTCCTGCTTTTCTAACTTCTTTCCTTCTCTGTTCTTCTCTCTTTATTTTTATATCTTGTGTTTGTGTCTTTGTGTCTGCCTCTTTATCCTCTCTCATTTTCTTCCTTCCCTCCCTGCCTGTCTTTCTCTTTCCTTCCTTCCTTCCTTCCTTCCTTCCTTCCTTCCTTCCTTCCTTCCTTCCTTCTTTCATTCCTCTCTTCCTTCCTCAAATACTTACGGAGCATCAACATTTTCTCTGACTGTCTATTATAATTACAACAAGCCACCTTAATGTCAGCACTATAAATTCCTGGTTGTGTATTATACTTACGCATTCTTATGGGCCAGCACTTTGGACAAGTCTCAAAAGAGATGAATTTCTGGGTTCCACAATAACTGGAAGATTATTCATATGGGAAGATTCAAAGGCCTGTACATTGTGAAGACTGCCTTACTCAAATGCCTGTATTCAGCTAGAACACTTTCTGTGTGTTGAAACACTTTGACAGATAGCTGCTGGGAAAGATGTGGGACAATGACCTAACTTATTGATGAAGAAAGATCGAACACCTCTGGACCCTTATAAAACTGCCACACATATATCAAGTCCCAGGGAGATGTTACTTTAGAAAAAAATAAATACGAACTGTCTCTTTCCTCAAATTTCTTTTTCTTCTTTTGGCTACCATCCTTCAACACCTTCGTTAGCACTTTTGAACAGGTTCGGTTAATTGCAGCTGATAATTTCTAAATTTAAATTCAGTGAATGGTTGCGGTGAGAAGCGATGCCACCACTGGATTCAAGGATGCGATGTTGCAAACAGCCAGTCAGCCGCTCGGATGCAGGACTCGGTGCAGGGTCATGAGAGTCAGAGTCTGCCGTGGCACGCTGCAGCTGCTGGCCTGCAGGGCTGGACCTCTGGTGGGCAGCGGGAGAGGGGTGTCTTCTTCATTCTAGATCCTGCATTTTACACCTATGATGATAACACTGATTTCCCGTTTGAGTTGGCTAAGAACACCAGCGTAAGGCCATACCGTTTTCCTTTTCTGTAGGCCTGCATTCATTTAGGTCTTTTACATAGCAGGAATCTCTGTACATCTCCTTGTTGCTTTGATATATAGCATGTTTTTCTAAGTAGCCTTTTCTGGGAATTAAAGAAAATATGTACACTTGATATGATTTTCACAAACATTAATTGAATTGAATACTCTCTCTATAAAATAAGAACTTAAAAATTTTCAATATTTCATGAGAATAATTCCATGCCAAATGATTTATAGAAGAGTGAATAGTGTGGTATTATTAAATTCCTGTTATAGTTAGTGAATCTCATAGACATTATTCAGTGTATTAAAAATCTGTTTCTTCAAAAACAGATATTGAACCCTTTCACAACACTGTGCAGCCTCAGAAATTAAATTCTGAGGTCAGCAGATGTGAGATTCTGCCTGTCTAGGTCATATAATGTGGAAAGAGGTAGAAATAAAAGACTCCTCAATTACTTTCCAATATTAAATTGGTAAAGTTCAGGGCACAGGAGGAGCACAAGCGAGGACGTCACTGGCCAGAAGACAGAACGAGGAAGGCATCCAGGACCAGATGACACCTCGGGGACGCAGGCATGTGTGAGGAATCTGCAAGAAATGCACCTTGCAGAGCGAAGCTTTCTAGGTAAACAGGAGTAACTTCTGCATTGAGTCTTGCAGAACCGAAGAGCTCGGGCACGTACTGAGCTCATTAAGAAAGTGGGGGAAAGTACGTGGTAACAGAAGACAATTTAAGAGAAAAACTGGGTAAAAGCACAATATAAGCAAATAAGTTTCAGTCTTTGTGTTGAGGAAAATGGAACACTCATTGGAGAGATTTTCAGCAGTGAGCTGACAGGATGAGAGTTACGTTTGGAAACGCATAATGAAAGAGATAGCGTGTAGAAGATACGTTAAAAGCCTAAGCAGTGATGTTGGCCTCAATTTTGTTAGCAGCTGTGAAGATATATCCAGCCCAATTAGTTTAGAATGGAGAATCAATAGGACTTGGTGATTGAATCTGTGAAGTCAGAGGGTAGGGAATCGAGGATGGCAGATCTCTCATGTGAATCGCTAACTGTATGGCAGAGCTGTTGACCAAGAATGGACATCAGAGGGAGAGGTTTAAGAGAAGATGGTGAGTCAGGGCTGCAAATTAAGGTCAGCACAAGGAGTCTTGTTCCCCCAGTAGGCCTCTGCAGATGTAATTATGCTGAGGGCCTTGCGATGAGGGAGATTAGACTGGGCGATCCTTATGTGATCATAGGAAGAGGGAGGCAAGAACATCAGAGAGAGAGAGAGAGAGAGAGAGAGAGAGAGAGAGAGAGAGA
>NW_004524660.1:4964769-4975706 GCF_000260255.1 Octodon degus
AGAGAGAGACAGAGAAGCCAAGGATGGAGAGACCTGAGGAAAAGCAGGAAGCTAGAAAGGACTAAGCAGAAATGAATTATGTCCCACAGCCCTGCTGACACCTGCTATGAGGACTGCAGGCCTCCAGAAAAACATACAATTGTATTAGAATTACTGTAAGCTGCCTACATTTGTGTTAGCTAACATCGCTGTAGAAAATCCAGGAGTGCCAAGTGGTAAAGTCTGTGGGACACGCATGCCAGGCCACAAGAGTTACAGAACATATGGGTGTGGAAATTTGGATTGGAGATTGAAGTGGCTGTAGAGATGATGCCGATGGAGGAGAATGTATGGATGGTCATGGGGAATGAAGGCTGTCCTCCACAAGCAGCCAGGGGAACCCTGGTGGAACTTAAAAAAGTATACATGTAAGTAGCCCACAGAATAAGTGACAAGGTCTTCTAGGACAGGATGACATCAAACTGGGCCAAGTAGGAGAGTGGGAATAATTATGTGCAATGTAGATTCTCACAAAATGAAGTTTTCAAGGCAAATAGAGATAACCAATTTATTCCCTAAAAAAGAAGAGGGATAGGAAAAGTGAAGGGAGAAAAATATTTTAGCTCAGGGGTTCACAGTGTCAAGTGTTGTCTACAGAGACCGACTGAAGCAAACTTAGATGAAAAAAATATTAAAAATGGCCTGTTGGGTAGGCAGGAACATAGGGGGAGATTAAGATGGGGAAAAAGAAACTTCATCAATCAGCTCCCTTGGAAGAGAGAAGAGAGTTGTAACATTAGAGGGACTGAAGGGTCAGCCTTCCCACCCCAGGCCACAGACACCCGGATTTCTGTGGGCTGGAGGCAGAGGGATGACAGGAAGTGAAAAACAACACTTTAGATGAAAGAAAATTACTCCTTACTCTGTTCTACTTTTGTTCTTTAATTTGATTTTTGCTGAGTTTCTTTCCTTTTTTGCAGTGATGTGTGATAGCTGCGTCAACTTGGGCCATCAGCACGCATGTGCATCACACCTCGATCAATTCGATCCTGCACTCACCCACCTTCCCTCCTCTCTCTGATTTCTACCCTGTTCCAAAAGAACCTGCCTACTGATTCCTGTGGTGTATCCTTTAGTTTATTCATCTTTGGAATTTCCCCTATGAAAGCACCCATGTGATATTTAACTTCTGTGTCTGACTAGTTTCACTTGACGTTATGATCTCAAAATCTACATACAATTAATTTTTTTTCTTTACACTGAATAGTGTGCATCTGGGTCTTTATCTAGAGCTTAGTTCTAGTGAAATATACTACAGTAAACATTGATGTCACATAGTGTGATGCTTTTCATTCTTCTAGGACCATATCCCAGAAAGATATTGGTGGGTCAAATAAAATTTCTATTTTCAGTCTTTCTGAGGAGGCTCCATATTGATTTCTATAGCAGTTATACTAGTTTGTTTCCTCTTTGACAATGTAGAAGGTTATGTTTTCCCCATTTCCTCACCAGCATTTTTTGCTTATTGTCTTCTTATGACATCCATTCTTATTGGAGTAAGAAGATATCTCAGAGTTGCATTTGCTTGTGGCTAACCATGATGAACACTTGTCTATTGTAGGAGTCTCCTCCAGGTTCTCATCTCGGCCCAAGAAGTTTATATTTGTAATCCTAAAGATACATTATTGGAATCCCACTAAGTTAATTCCAATCTTCCACTCCTGGTGCATCCCATGGCAAAAATAAAGACACTAAAGCATATTTATAATTCTGGGGAGCCAAGGGGCTCCTAAACCAGCCATGGTGATAGTTATCTGAAACCAAGGCTGACACAGGGCTACACCCAGGTTTTATTCAGTGCAGGAAGAGTGGCTTGAGGAGAAATGACTGAGAATTCTGGGAGGTAGCTGAGTACTGTGGGCCGAGGTAGGTAGGTGGCCTACATTTACCTCTGCCTTTCACAGAGAGGATATGAATACAAAGTAATTTACATTATGACATTGAGATAATATCTAATGTTTCAGGGGTCTTGTGCTTTGGCTCTTATGTAATCTTTCAAGCCCCAGGAAGTCACAGCCTCTATCTCGAGGCTCGATCCCAGCTGGCAGTGCAGGGCACTGGCTCTTCATCTTGTCTTAACCTGGCTCACATTAAAGAGCAGCAGGAGTAGGTTACCAGGGAAACACACATGCCACCTTCAAAGACTATCACCAGCACCTCCACTAGAACAATATGCATTGCTTTAGGCCAACTGACAGGATAAAAAGAAGTCCTAGCCGGCTCTGTACATATCAATAAAAGGAAATAGGGTCAGGCTCAGCCAAAATGGAGACAACCACTCTTCTTTCAAGGAGAGCTGCTCAGGTGGTCCTCCACAGTTTATGTACTTATTTTCCATTTGAGTTTCTTTTGAGATGTGTTGGTTGAGTTTATATGTCTAATTATTGACTGGGTCTTTTGATATTTTGTTGTTGTTGTTTAGTTCTTTATGCATTCTAAATGCCAGGAGAATAATTTGCAAAACTTTTTCCCATTTTGTACATATCTCTTCATTTTGTTGCTTGTTTCCTTTGATATGCAGAAGCTCTTAATTTGATGTAACACCATTTTTCTATCCTAATGGCATATTGGAATTCTGCACAGGAATGCTTGCTTGTCCTTTATGATATCTTCCAGAAAGATTAACTGTTTTCATCTATAGTTCTTTATCCCAAGTCATTTGATTTGGTTTCAGTGCAGAGAAATAGATCTGTTTTAGTCTTCTCCACATGGATAACCAGTTTTCTGAGCACCATATATTAAAGAAGCTACCTTTTCTCCAGTGTTTGTTTTTGACCCTTTGTCAAACAAAACAACAAACCAAACAAGACAACACAAAATAAACAAAAAAAGACCCAACTAGATGACTCATAGGGCATAGGGTTGACTCTGCATCTGAAGTTCTACTCCACTCATCTCTCTTTCTATTTCTGGGGCCAATATAAGAATGTCACTGTTACTGTGGTTTCCTGGCCTAATCATGGGGTTATGCTATCTGTTACTCTGCCCTTTTTGCTGGCGATTGCTGTGGGAATTCTCAGTCTTTTCTGGTTCTGTATAAATCTGAAGACTGTCTTTTGTAGTTCTGCTAAGGATGTGTTTGGTATTTTAATAATTGCATTAAACACACCTACTGGTTTTGGTAATGAGGCAAATTTGACCATATCAGCTCTACCTATGTAGGAACTGTGGATGATTTCCATTTGCTAATGTCCTCATTTAGTTCTTGCTTCTAAATTCTGTAGTTTTCATTACAGAGGTTTTTTTTTTTTTCCACCTTCTTGGTTAGTTTGATTCCAAGTTAATTTTTTGAAGATATTGTGAGTGGAATTTTTTCTTGATTTCTTTCTCAGTGGGTTCATTACTAGGTTATAGAAACACTGTTGAGTTTTGTGTGTTGATTTGTTGACCTCCCACCATACTAGATTTATTTAGTACTAGTCTTCAGCCTAAGACCCTTGAGGAGTTTTCTGGGTCTTTTATTTAAAGGGCCATGTTATCTGAAAGTGGGAACATTTTGAATTCTTATTTCTATATTTATATTTCTTTTACTTTTTTTCTCTTGCCTGTTTGAATTATATATTGAATAGAGATGATATGAGTAGACACTCTGCATTGGTCCTGACTTTGTAGGGAAAGCTGTCAGTGTTTTCTCATTCACTCTGATGCTGGCAATGGGTTAGTCTTTATCTTTATCGGCTTGGAACAATGGATTTCTATAACTTTCTTTATTAGAGTATTTATTGTGGAGGATTTTTGGGTTGGCTATGGTGAAAGGCTTGTTATCGCTATTGAGATGATTATGTGATTTTTTATTTATCCTTGCTTCTATTAATGTGGTGTTTTACATTTGACAATTTAGGTGTGTGTACCATTTTTACATCCATGGGGTGAACCTTGGTAATAATATGTGATCTTTTTAATGAATTGTTGAATTTTTTACAATTGTTGATTTTAGATTTTTATGTGTTTGGAGACAGGGTCCCACTATGCAACCCAGGCTGGTCTTGAACTTGTGGTGATCCTCCTGCCTCAACTTCCAAGGGCTGAGAGTACAGGTAAGTGCGTCACCCCTGGTATTGTTTGCCATTGTTCTATTGAGGATTTTTGCATCTATGTTAACTGGCTAAATTGCCCTATATTTCTCTTCATTGAATTTTTATCCTGTTTAGTATCAGGGCAATACTATATTAATGTGTTTTTATTATTTATTAATTTAGTTAGTTAGTTAGTTAGTTTTTGTGGCTGGCTCTGCCCACCCTGGGGCTGGGGCTGGCTCAGCATGTGGTGCTGGGGATCAAACCATGGTCCCTGTGCCCTTACCTAAGCTTGCCTAAGCAAAGCGCTTTAGATCACTGATTTACCTCGTCCTCCCTGCGTTAATGTGTTTTTAAATGCTCCTTCTTTTTCAACGACATGAAAAGTTTGGTGAGTGTTATAGTGAGTTTCTCTCTAAAGTTCTGGTAAAACATAATTGCGAACCCATTGGCCGTAGGCTTTTTTTAGGTGGTAGAGTTTTTATTGCTGTCTGACTTTCATTGCTTTTTGTTCATCTTTTCAGGGATCTCATAACTTTTTCTTGCAATTGCAGTAAGTTGTATACATCGAGGAATTTACCAATTTATTTCAGAGCCCCAAATTACTGGACTATAAGATTCCAAAATAATTTCTTGTACTCCTCTGGATTTTTTTGGTGTCTTAAAATTTCCTTTTGTACTTTGTTATTAATGCCCTTATATATAATTTGGCACCTTTCTCAGTTGCCAATGTTCTCTTCTTTCTAAATTCCTGGAATATTGACTATGAGATATTGTGGAGAAATTATTTTCTGGTTGCATCTATTCGGGGTTCTGCATGGTTTATTTACCTGGGTATGCGTTTAATTCCTTGGATATAGGACATTTCCTTTTTCTCCTCCTTTTTGTCTTTCTTATTCTCATCCCTCTGCCCATTCCCCTTCCTCCTTCTCTTCCTTTTCCTTCTCCTGCTTTTTCAGCATTTCTAAACTCTTTATGAAGGCAACATTACCTCATAGGAAAGACACACAGAGAGACACCACAAGGAAAGGAATTTATAGTCTGTAATGTACACAGACAGAAGACTCTCAGCAGAATGCTAGTAAACTTAATTTAACAGTTCATCTGAAGAATGGTACCCGATGGCCAGTTCCTGGGATATACATGTGATATATGTGCGAATGAATCAATGTCTTACTACACACATCTATTAATCACCTAAGATGTTGAAAGTTATGGCCAAAATTCAGTACTCTGTGAAACTCCCAATAAACTAGTACAGACAGAATTTACCTAAACATAATGAATATTTAGTATAAACATAATAAAAGTCATGTATAAAAATCTTCAGTTAGCATCAACCTCAATGGTGTGATGTCAGATCAAACTTAGAGCTTTGAATACAAGATAAAAACCACAGCAATGGTTCCCACTCATTATTTCTATTTAATGCAATATTGAAAGTTCTAGATAGAACAATTTGATAAGAAAAGAAATTAATATGAAAAAGCACAAGGATGATTTTGGTCCTTTGCATATAGCATCTTTATAATATTAAATACAAGACTGGTGTCTGTGGGAATTAAATTCAACTCAGATATTTAACTCTTTCTCGTGATAACTATTTTTCAATTTCTAGATTCATCATTTACTGTGTAATATATATTAACTACTTATATTTAGTCACCATTTCAATGATTTGAGAAGTTATAAATTCACAATATGAGGATTAAAAATAAATTTCAGGTATATAAATAAAGGACGGTTTTGTTGTGAAAAAATTATATATGTATATACAAAATATTTGGGACAGGTATACAGCTACTTTCTCTTAGTTCAATGAGAAGAAAGATTTGTACTAATATTGTTTAGACACTATATCATGTCTGCACTTTGTCCTCCAAATAACTACTATGAAGACAGCAGTATGCAATGTATTAATTATTGTAACTGTCCTATTAACCTTTTTGAAATTGTTTCATTGCTATTTTATCATTTTATCTCATTACAATGATTAAGAAGTAAAATAAAAATAAATAAATTTTAGGTTTTACAACTTAAAAATTATGGAAAAATTGATGCTATTGCATTAAATAACATCATTTTAAAATGTACTACACCTATTTTCCCTTATTACTATTATCTTCCATTAATATGGTATACTTGATATACTTAATGGTATGACATTCACTTATCATCATTAACTAAAGTCTTTAATTTACTGTTTTCTTGGTTTTCACCTAATATTGTTTTCTGATCCAGTCTCTTCTCCACTTAGTTATCTTAGGCTCATCTTAACCCCAACAATTTCTAAAGTTTTGTTTGTCCTTGTTGATGTTAACAGTTCTGAGAATTACTCAGGTATTTTGTAGACCAGCAATGGCAAACCTTCTAGAGTCCAGTGCCTGAACTACAACCCCAAACCCACTTTCTTATCACAAGGTGCCAACACTGCAATTGAATCTGAATACTGAGATAATAGTTCAGAAATAACACTTCATATATGAACATATTTTGTCTTTTTTAAAAAAAATTTTTGGAACCAGGGATTGAACTCAGGCCATTGTGCTTGCCAGGCAAGTGCTTATTCCACTGAGCCATCTCCTTGGCCCCATATTTTGTCTTAAAAGGAAGACACATATGATATAGGTTTGCCGCCACTCTAAAGAAAGCCCCCTGACTGGGAATTCTGTAGTATGTTTCCTATGATTACTCTATAATCAGATGTTTTTGAAAGAAATACTACAAAGGAAGGAAAGCCATGCCATGTCAAGGTATAGAGTATTTAAGATGATTCATCGCTGTCGAGTGCATCCAACCCATGGCTGAGTTAATGTCTGATAAGTTTTGCCTCTATAGAGTAATCCCTTTTTATGGTATGTGTCTGAAACAAAACTTCCAATCATCTTGGCAAATAGGTACATGCATATATGAGATCTTAGTCATTTTTATTCCCTTTCATTTCACCATTGTTTTTTCTATGACCACTCAGGTCCCTTTTCATCACTATAAAATCTACCCTCCTGTTCCTTATCCTCTATTACTTTCCTCTTCAAATTATATTTTGTGTTTCTCATATAAAAGAATCCATGCAATATTTAACCTTCTATGTCTGGTTGATTTTACTCAGCATTGTTGTCTCAAAGTGCATCCATTTTCCTACAAATCATTAAATTTATGCTTACTTAAGGAGCATAAAATTATTTTAAAAACACATTAAAATGATGCAGAGGTAGACCAAAATGATAGGAATTCAACAATGGATAGTTTGGATAATTATACTGCTGATTTCTACTGGTCTGTTGAAAACAACAGTTAAAACTTAAGGGTTTTTTCTTTCTTTTAAATTTTTTGATCAATTTTGTATGCTCATATCTGGTAATCTGAACAATTAACTTGAAGACAGCAATATGCAGTACAACAACTATTGTGAAATTTATGCTTCTTAGCAAAGGCTGAGGAGTCCACTATTGTGTATGACTCTCCTCAAAAGAAACACAAAAAGCTGTCAAGCACCTAAACATGTCCCTCATCTTTGGTTATTAGAGAAATGCAAGTCAAAACAACACTGTGATTTCGTCATGCTCCAGGAATATGACAATCATGAAGAATTTTTTTAAAAAACAAATGCATGTGAACTCTTTCACCCTGTTGGTAGAAATGTTAGTTAGTACAACCACTATTGAAATCAGTATAGATATTCCTTAAAAATTGAAAATAGAAATGCATTTGATCTAGCTATACTTCTTGAATATTGTCATGAAAAGAATTAAAGACATTAATTATAGTGATACATGAATATGTATGTTTACCACCGCACAATTTCCAACAACTAAATTGTGGAAGTGATCTATATGTCCACCAACAGATAAATAGCTAAAAACATATATAGATTTCAGAAATTTTCCACTATAACTTCAGTGACTAAGTTTTTCCACCATTTTCTCTGCCTCCACCCCTTTATTGAATCCAATGAGCTTTCAGAGAGTTATTTTAGAGCCATCTAGGATCTGCTCTAGATTTCAAATATTTATTTTGATGGTTGCCAACTGTGTAGTTTGATGGACAGAGTAATGAGTGAGTGTTCTATGGAGATCTCTGATTTGAAATTTTAAATTAAAAACATGTTATTTGATAAGGAATGAAAATTTAAAAAATGAGAATTAAAGTCTCAAAACAATAGAGCAGATCAAATTGTCTGATTGGACTCTAAAATGGATTAACAATGTCATTAAGGCTCTAATTTAAAAATTCACAAAATTAAACCACAACAAAATAAAGGTGGCATTCTAAAACAAACATAAAATAAATCACATATACTAATCATAAAGAAGAAAGCAAGCAAGAAATACAATTCTGACTGAATTGTAGTTTACCCATTGAAAAGTCTAGAAAAAGGATTTACTTCAACACTGATAGCAAGAGATAAAATAATATTTCAGAAAATTAAGAATTTTAAATTATACTTGATCACTATCAAGTATATGTCAACAGTTCTCAGTATTACAAAACTTGCTAATAAGTAAAAAGTTTGGAGATAGTGGAAATGATTGTCACAGTATTTATTATTTATCTCCCACTGAGGTCATCGTTAGCTATGTCTTCACCAAATCGTAATCCTGGGGAGTGTATTTAAATAATCGAATGCTTTGCTTATCGAGCCATAAGCTAAAAGGAAGTGTGCTGTAGGTAAAGAAATACAAACACACAGTAATTTAGATTACCTGAAATAAGAAGTGATCAAAGGGCAGGTAATGTTATTGTGTGAGAATAGCATCTGTCTATCTTGGTATTATATATATATATATATATATATATATTATTCATATATTGTGTTATTAATTTATAAATATATTTTGGTACCATACTCATGAATTTTCTAACTGTTTTCCAAATATTGAATTTTATAAATGCACATTTATATTTATATTTGTGTATGTGTTACGTAAAAGAGAATATAGCCCAGAAAATATGCTGCCAAGCCGCAGAGGAGAAATGGGCCGGTTCAGCACTCCCAGCGAAGCGCACCCAGGAGAAGTGGGATGGAGCCTTCAGGGAGATGAACGGTTCCGGGGTCCGGGCAGTATGCTGGCGAAAGCAGTGAAGGGAGGCTGAAAATAAGGATTCAGATCCCTGCCGGCAGACCAAAGAAAGAAAGCAGAAGCTAAATTTCTTTCTCTGGCAAGGACGATCTTTTCACTGAATCTTTCTTATATTAATTATGACTTTTAAAATGCTCAAGTTGAATAATCAATTAAAGAAAACTAAAGTTATCATCTGACAAAAATGTGTGAGAAGGTCTGTCGCCTGTCTGTCTGTCTGTCTGTCTGTCTGTCTGTCTGTCTGTCTGCCTGCCTTAATGAAGTTTAGCCCATGTTAGGAACTACATCAAAAAGCTCACAATCTGAATTAGAAACAAATAAAGGACAAAAATAAATCACCTTTAAAAGGAAAGCTGCATGTATAAAGAGGTATAAGTACACATTTTATAACATTTTATTATGTATTTCAATTTGTGGGTGATATTATAAGTGTGTTGCAACCTTTATAATTGATATTATAAAATCAAAATACCTCACACATTTTTTTTTATCCACAATTTGCAAATCTGTACCCAGACATTTTAATGCACAGACCTGATACTGAAGGTCATCTTCAGATTTTACTTGGCAAATGACATCAGAAATTTGCTTTGTCTATTTTTAGTGTCTTTACTAATTGTTTGTCCTGGATTTGAAGGCTCTTGGGAAGAAAGGGTCTCTTCAGCTTTGGCTTGGCAGGCCCACAAGTGGCCTTTTGCACAAGAAGAGGAGCCAAGTCAGCCAGGGGTGCTCTGCTCATAATCAAATGTGGCTTTGAAAGCTCACAAGCGAGTACTCCTTATTCTTCACAGGTAATGACCGCAGTGCCTGACGGGCTCGTCCCCGAGTGAGATTGGGATAACGAGCAGAACTCGAGGAACACGCTCTTAGATCCACTCAGTGTCAAGCAGCGACGGCGGGTTCCGTGCTGCAAACTAGGCCAGGTGTGCCAGAACTCCTCAGCTTTCCTACATCATGACTCTAGGGGAAATAAAAGGACCCCCAGAGTGACAAATACAGATTAGAAGGAAGTGCGAAGCCACGTTCGTATGGAAATACTGTCTTACAAAGGAAGCATTTGCTTGGAAATCGATGCATATGGAAGACTGCCGTTGGGATTATGGCATGTGAAAGAATCCCACAGGGGCTATCTCTGTTAGTTTTTTTTTAATGACATTTATGAAAATTTCTTTAAGTTATTTACTGCTCCCAACTAATTTGTCAAAAATAACGTGTTCACTTGTCAGTGGCTAGTAATATTTAGTATATTGTTTCATTGCTGAACAGCAGAAAGCTTAAGCTATGTTTTTATCTTGAAAAGATTTGCAAACGTTTAGGCATTTATAGGTTTATATCAGTTTTTCTGACAACATTTATAGTACTCTGTGTATCATGGGCATGTGAAAATGTACATTTTTGAAAGTAATGAGGGAAGATAGCATTTGAGAGGACTGCTGAAGGAATTTTTAAATCAAAATGTAGTCTATGAAGTGAGATCATTGTGATTAAAAAAATAGTAATAATAATGTTGACTTTGAACATTTAGGCCAACGCAATTACTATAGTTAAGCATTTTAAAAGGACACACATGAGGTACAGGATCTCAGGATCAATCCTGAGGGGATTTCACTGACCTTACCAGACCCAAAAGCTACAACTCTTGTTGCATTGGTCCTACTTTACCTTGGTCTTAACAATCCAGCAGAAAAGTATAAAAATGAAGGATAAGAAGTAAAGGCGAGTCCTAGCCCATGTCTGGTGAGTGTGTGGAGAGCTTCCTGCTACCCTGCGCCGGTGGGACCAGTCCCAGCCCAGGCGCAGC
>NW_004524660.1:4984012-4988825 GCF_000260255.1 Octodon degus
AAATATTTAAAGATAATATTCAAAAATTAAAATAAAATTGTGAGTCCAACCAAAAGTCCAGGATGTAGTGTATCATATGTATGAATCTGTGATCAATTCAGAGTACTCACGCAGTGTTTGATTAGGTTAATATACCAAAAAATCAACTAAGAAAAGGCTTTCATGATAGTAAAGAATTACTAAGAAGAAAATATAACAAAAATACTGGAATGGCAAATATATGACTAGTACTTCTAACAGTTTAGGGTTAGGACATCTCACAGAGTTCTAGTATGTGATGGACATGGACAGTGCTCATGACACTTACTGGTGGCCAAGTGTCACTTGTGGGACTGAGCCGCTGCTGTTTCCTTGATGTCCACCCTGCAGACCCAGACAGAATCATGACCCACAGTATGCAGGAGAAGTATTTGTAGAGTGTGCTGATGGAAATACTTTGCTGCTGTATACAAAAAGAATAATTGAAAGACTGCTGTTGTATATCTCTCTTCTCCTGTGTTTGTTTGCCCTATTTGGTGGATTTCTTTCCATTCTCATTCGTGGAGTTGTGGTCATTTTGATCCCTCTCTAGAATATCTTTTGGTAGTCTGTGTAGCGTTGGCTTTGTCATCATGAAATTCTTCAGTTGTTCTTTGTCATGGAAGTATTTCACTTCTCCACTGTAAAGAGACATCTGCCATTATTCTGATGGGTTTTCCTTTAAATGTAATCTGTTTATTTCCTCTAGTGGCTTTTAGTATACTGTTCCTGTGCTGAATTTCTGGGATCTTGATTATTATATGTCTGGGAGTGGTTTTAATTGGGTTGGTGCTATTTGGAGTTCTATATGCTTCAGTAACCTGAATGTCAGATTGTTTTTCCATATTTGGGAAGTTTTCTGCTATTATTTCTGCCCATATTCTTTTTTTATATAATTTGTATTGAATCCTTCTTTCTCATTGATGCTTATTAGTCCTACCTTGTTCATCTTTGCATCATTTTGTAGATGTTGAATATTTTTTCCTGTATCCTAGTTGTTTTTAAGAGATCTTTTCTTACCTTTTCACTAGCTGTAATGGTGTCTTCAAGGTCTGGCAGTCTATTTTCACTTTCATTTGAGCAGTTTTGCCATCTTGTGATTGAGGTTTTAATTTCCTTTTTTTTTAAATTTTATTGATAAACAGATAGCAATGAGACAGTTTCAAATCAAATTGGAAGTACAGATTCAACAAATAACACACTGCATATATTCTTCTTAGTGGTTAATTGCTGTGCAAGATGCGGACTTGAGATCCTATTTACAAACACCATTAGAACAAATCATTCTATTCACTAAGAGAATGCAACTATATATCTATCCTAACCACTTTGAATACACAGATACAAAATGGACATTCATCTGTATACCCCATTTTTTCTAAGTTCCGTTATTGAATATTATAGGTGTGTAACCTCAGCAAAATATTCTAAAAGAGTCCAGTAGCCCATATAATAGCATTGAGTCTTCTGTTTAACTGGCAATGACATAAATTATTGACCTGAGTCCCCCACAGCTCAACATAATAGCATGGCTTTACTTCCTATATTTCATCTTCATACTTTTCTACTGGATGATTAAGACCAAGGTAAAGCAGGATCTGTGCAACAAGAGTTGGAGCTTTTGGGTCTGAGAAGGTCAGTGAAATCCCCTCAGGATTTATCCTGAGATCCTGTACCTCAGATTGTAGAACCTTTGTCAGTGCAGCCATGTGGATGAGTCACGGCCATTGCTTGGCCAATGCGCTGAGGTTTTAATTTCCTGTACAGCACTTTAAATCTGCTTCATGCATTCTATTTCTTTTCCATATTGCTCATTCAAGGATTCCATCATTTTTTAATCTCCTCTTTTTTTATCAGTGTCTTCTTTAGAAGCACTTAATACTTCTTTCATTATATTTATCATCTCTTTTTTACTTCAAAAATTATTTCTGATCTGAATTTCTGTATATCTTTATGCAGTTGTTTCTTTACTTCAGACACTAGTATTTCCGAGATTTCAGGTGTGTGATTTCCAATTTCTTCTATGCTATTGTCTCCTGCATTTGTTCTGTGTGGGCTCAGGGCCTGAGAATGCATTTTGCTCCTTCTCTTTGTCATTTTGTATATCACTCTCTTTGAACTTTGGTGTAAAGCTTTGGTTCAGTTATTACCTTAGCACCAGATCCAGATCTACCAAGTTCAAAGTGGTCCAGGTAGGTGTGGCTTGGGTCTGGCTGCTGTTCTCCACTTCTTCCTGCCGTGGCCCTTGGAAGTGAACCCACTGTGCCACTCTGGCAAGATGTTCTGCTCCTGGATTAGCTGGTTGGTCTTGCCTCCAGCCTCTCTGGAGGGAGTTTTGCCTCAGGGTTCTACACCTGGCCTGTCTGATGGAGGAAGTTCCACCCACATGCCTGGCCTGGGCACTGGCTGGGATGAAGATCCAGCAAGACCGGAGACAGACTTAGATGCTAACTGGAATGAGGACCCTGCGGGTCCTGGGCAGCCCCACTTGCATGCCAGACTTGGGCTCTGGTAGGAATCAAGACCTCTTTTTAAAGTCAAATCAGTAAATATATCATTCAAGCCCAGGTTCTGAGTTGTAAATTGGTGCAAGGATTTAGGAAAAGATGCTTTTCCTTCAAGAATTCTGGTGGTGGTAGAGCTCGCTTGTGCTCTTTTACTGTATTCTTGACTGTATTATCGCTGTGTGTGTCTATGCCAAAAGAAGAGTGTAGAACATCACTCTGAGAGAGCAATGATGAATCAAGACACTACGTGACACTTCCAGGTCTGGAAAAATAATTTTTCATCCCATTGAAATAAAAATCAGACACTCTTTTATATAAGTGAAGGTTTTATGCTTCTTACATTTTTTTATATTGATTTCCAGCATCAGACTTCTCTTTTATTGAGAGGCACTCCCCATCAATTGCAAACTGTCAACAAAGTTTACAAAACCTTTCCTTCCCCCACCCCCATCCCTGAGTTCCATTCGCATTCATCAGACTGGATCATGTGAACAGGGAAGTGCAGTGCAAGAAAATAAGAAAGTAGGAGGTAGTCATGAGCTTCACTTCGAGAGATAATTCAAAAGAGTAGATTAAAATGACTGTGCTGAGAAACGCCTTTACAAAAATTAATATCTGCAACTGTGAACATAAATCTCATTTTTGGAAGAGTTACACTTAAGTATTTTTTGTCAAAATATATGATTTTAAGTTTGGTGATGCTCTCTTATTTTTTAAAATATTAATTGATTTATTTATTTGGTACAGGGTCTCACTATGCATCTCAGTCTTATCCTCTTGTCTTAGCCTCCCCTTCCCTGGGATTACAAGCATGCACCACCATACCCAGTTTTGGTGGCCCGTGTGGCATGTGGTACCAGGGATTGAGCCTCGGTCCTTGTGCTTGCCAGGCAGGCTCTTAGGCTGCCGAGCTCTCTCCCCAGCCCTTTAGTGCTATTTTGAAATAGAATCCATCATTGTTTCCAAAACATTTCATTTTATTTATTTTTCTGTATTTGATACAGAATCTATAGGGTCTCACTACACAGATAAGACTCGTAGTGATCCTCCTGTTTTCAGCCTCCCAAGTGCTGGGATTACAGGCACGCGCCACCATGCCCACTCTCAGTGGCTGTCTAAGCGTGCCCCGGGGGCGGGGCCAGCACGGTACGCCAGGGATCCAACTCCAGTCCCTGCGTCTGGCTAAGCAGGCCCTTTAGTCCACTGAGCCATCTGTCCAGCGCTATCCAAATCATTTTAAAGCACAGCCCTTGAGTCTATCTGCATGATGCTTTATGACATTAGCCATCACGGAAGCAAGGCTTTTGCGTCCTCATCTTAAGAGCCAGTGGATCAAGGTTCCCCAGAGGGACGGCGAACTCGCAGTAGGATCGGGCCGCCTGTGAAGGCTGGAGCCAGCACTGACGTCCAGACTTCTGGAGAAGCAGTAGTCTCTCCTAGTCTCCTCTAGCTGCTCTGCTCTGATTTTAGGACTTCTTATCTCTTAGTGTTTCTTCCAATGCTTACGAGGGAAAAAGTATAGGATCTTTATGCATTAGTTAAAATAATTTAAAAATATTTAAAATGCAAAACTACATAAATAAAAATATATTCATGTTAAGTAGTTTTGATACAAAGCAAATGTGATGGCGAGACCTCCGACATCTGTGATGTATAAAGAAAATTCATGAAATAAGGCCATTTTATTAGTAGAATAGAAGACACAGAAGAGAGATATATTTGTTTAAAAGTATTTTAATGGTTATACTGTATAAAACAGCATTATATTTTTTCCGTTGAAGAAAATAACTAAATTATTGTATATAAACCAGAGGAGACAGATCTGAGTTCAAATATCAATATACAAATGCATGGAAGACAGAGTAACAAAAAGAGGAAAAGAAACAAAAAGAGAAGAAGAGTGAGTGAACACAGACATACTTGAGGAGGTGCGCAGAGGGAATTTTTGTGCTACGTATAATTTCAATAAACTTCCTTCCTACTCTAACTTTCCATATTTTACTACGTAGACACACACACACACACACACACACACACACACACACACACGGCAAGCCACCTCACCATATTTGACTTTATCAGCTTGAAGACTTAGAATATATCTTCAGAGAAGGGGAGTAAATTTCCTATGAACATTTTGTATTTAGAATGGATCCTAAATATGCTCCTTGTTGAATCTTCCATTTGTTTTTATTGTATTCATTTTATTTAGTTCCACTCTTACTGACTTGTAACATTGCCTTTCTTTACATGCTTTAAACTTCCGGTTTGCTAAGCCAAACTCATCT
>NW_004524660.1:4988925-5007659 GCF_000260255.1 Octodon degus
TATATAAACATTTTATTATTTGTTATGTATTTATATATGCGTTTCCTTTAAAACATTGCCTACATCTGCTGAGAATGGATAACAGGTTAAAAGGCTAAGACTCAAGCCCTAGGTTACAGACATCTGGGGAATTTATGGCTTGGGAATAGATAGCATTCAAGTGTGACATAATCAGTACATTTCAGGATTTGTCTAGCTTTTGGGAATACAACTACTAGAGCACACAATGGCATGCCTAGAAGGCAGTGATGCTCGGTTTTGGTTCCTCTCCAGTCAGCTACTGACTGAATGAACGATGCATTCCTTTGTTTGCTTTGTTCCTCTGTTCTTTCATCCATTCCACCATTTGTGCACGGGAGCCGGTCCTGCGGCTGCAGTGTCAGCTCCAAATCCACCCTCCCATCCTTGTCCTGCTGGCGCTGGATCTCCACACACCATGTTCTTTTCTGCCTGCAGATCCTGTGTTGGGCAAAGCCAATATGGACTGAAAGGGGAAAACTAACAAAGTAAAAGAGAAAGAGCTTTGTTCTTCCTCGGAGGTCTGGACAGGGTAGTTCTCGTCCTCTCTGTCAGGTGTGGAGATTCCAACAGCGAGGCAGCCCATCCTCCCTGGAAGCCTGTGTCGGCTGGGCGTACCACACCTCAAGCTCCCGAGGGGTAATAATTCTACCCATTTCCTTTGGGTGATAGCTGCTTTTCGCTATGAGCTCGCCTTTACCTTTGTGACACCTTTGTGCTCATGTTCTCCATTTTCAATTATTCACTACAGCTGTTTAAATAATTGACGAGGCCTATATTTCCTCATTAAAGCCAGGCCCATGCAATATCTGGTGTATTTGCTTTTTGTAAAATAATTACTGCTATGTTACCGTTGATTATGGTCTTTTCCTTAAGAATTTTAGGAAATACAAATTGTATTTTCATAAACGTTTTTATAATTTTGTACTTTTGTACAGGAATATGAAAGTTACATGAGGGCATGAATGTGATTGTACTACAGAAATAGGAGCATTCTGTTTCAACATTTATATAGTTTTCTAAGATTTAAAAGTAGTTACATATACATTATTTCTTATAGGATAGGTATCACATTTTACAGATGAGAAAATTTAGTATTCAGAATTGTCTTCAAACTTTCTTTTTGAAACTTGTAACATTATTCATTGTGAAACATTAAATCATTAAAGTTTAAAATGCAACAGCTTCATTATGCCAAACCAGACACTTCCAAAACCCAGAATATGTGCACTTTTTGCAGTTCTAGACCATGGAAGTTGTAGAGGCAAGGGGAAGTTCTCTCTTTCCCTTCTGAAGGCTGGTTGGAATGAACTAACAATTAGGAAATTCAGGAGAAAAGACATCAAGTTCATTTAATAAGCAAAGTGGTCATACAAAATATGAAACTCAGGCTGCTGCCCCTTGCTGCCTCTTGCCTGCCATGCCAAGGGCTATTTCTCCTCTGCAATGCCCATCTGCCACACCACCCAGCCCTGGAGCCAGCCAGCTCCAGAATGACACCTCCACAACTTGTGAGTTAAAATAAACTTTTCCTCTTGGGTGCTTGGTATTCTGTCTCAGCAATGAGAAATTTAACTAAGACACCTTCAATAATAAAAAGTAAACCAACAATTTAGGAAAGTATTAAAAGGTAGACTGTCTAACAACAACAAAACAAATATGAGACTCAAAGGAAGTATGGAGCGGTTTAAGCTTGAACATTTTCTTCATCAGGGCAAAAAAACTGAAGCGGACTCAAAAGTGTAAAGGGGCAATGAATGGTTTTTAGGAGAATGAAAACCCAAAGTGGAGCTAGAGTCCCTCAGCCCTGGAGGAGGCAGCTATGAGTCATAGGACCTGCTCTAGAACTTCACTCCTAGTTGTTTATTGTATTAGAAGACTTCAGTCTTTCGGAGAAAGCCTCCCAAGCACATTCTCTGGAGCCTCCGTTGTGGAGTAGCAACTCTTGTCTCATCTTGGGCAGCAAGTCTCTTTCTTAGCTATTAGATGAGGGAGAGTCTTTCTAGGAAGGCAGCTTGTCTTAGACAAAGAAGATCAGAGATGATGATGGAGAGCTGAGGGACAGGGAAGGAAGGGAGAGATGCGAGCAAGGTGGGGACAACCCTAGCTTTGGGACTTCTTTCTTCCAGCTTGTCATACCAAAGCATCACACTTTGAGCTAATATTTTTTGAGTCTATGCTGTCACACATTTAAAAATTACAGAAAGACTGTTGCAAGAGATTGAAATAATTTTGGTGAGTGAATGATTTGTGTTTGTGGGATACACATAAGAAAACACATAAGAAAAACATCAACTGCATCTGATAAGACAGCAGTTGGGAAGGCTGTGGTAATAATCTCTGCTGTTAAGCTTAACCTCACTATCTGTCTGAATATCAAACATCTTAGGCATAACATGGAACAGGTATTTTTCATCAAGTATTGATATGTTGAACCTTAAGTCCTTACAGAATATGATGAAAAAACATTTAAAAAATTAGAATATATTTTAAAAATAGGCATAAGGAATTATATAGCTCTTATGTTCACAGATAAGTCCAGAAATCTAACCATATACAACCTTGTAGCAGGACAGTCCTGCAACCTTCCTTTTCCGGTCTCCTGCCTTCATATCACCCCCTTCTTTTTGAACAATCATCTACCCGAGAGACAGCACGGCAGCAACTGGCATGTCATGACAAGCTGCCCGTATTCAGAAGACCAGAATGACAGGCACTCCAAGCATGAAACTACTATTACAGATTACCATCTTCAGTGCAGTTGCTTAGTTCACAGGTGTCAGTATATATAGTTAGTCAGGGTGAGAATCATTTCAATTAACTGCTAGATTCAAAAATCTTCTTAAGATTCTCAGGATCATTGCCTTGCCCATCTTCTACATATAACTGTATGGCTGCCCCTGTTATGTTTCCTAGCTCTTCTCCTTTCCCTCTCTTAATTATTTAGTCCTCAAGTTCTTGCTTTCCTTTAATTGTATTATAACTTTCTATTTGAATTTCTTCTTTTGAGTTCTTATATTAGGGAAACTGAACGATATTTAAATATGTGTGTCTGGTTTAGTTTACTTATGAGTATATATTCAAGTGGCATCCACTTAAATATAAAGGCTTTGAGTTTGTCATTCTTTATAGCTGAGTAATACTTCATTGTATAAAAATACCACATCTTTTTCATCCATTCCTTAGATGATGGGCATCTTGGTTGTTTCCAAGATTTGACTATCACAAATTGTGCTGCTATAAACATAGGCACACATATATCACTATGATACGATGCTTTCAGATCCTCCAGGAAAATTCCCAGTAGAGGAATAGCTGATTAAATGGGATTTCCAGTCCAACTTTTCTAAGGAGTATCCACACTGATTTCCATAATGGTTGCATCTAGGTTGTATGGTAATAACAATAAGCTTCTCTTACGGAGAGTTAACTACCTAAGTTTGTAGACCAAAATTAGAGAAAAAGGAGGGCCACAAGGAAAGTCAACATTTTGGCCCTAGCCTTCCAAGGTCAATTAAGACTCAGGACATATGAGAACTTGCACTGTAACATCATGTAACTCAGTCGTGTCCCAAATTTTCTGATCAAGGAGATTATAGGGCCAAAGAGGAAAGTGATTTATGACATAAAGTGTGCCTAAGGAAAGTCACATGGAGAGAAAACATTCTCTCAGGCTTTCACAGAAAGCACATTGGCCAAGCAATGGCCGTGACTCATCCACATGGCTGACACTGACAAAGGTTCTACAATCTGAGGTACAGGATCTCAGGATAAATCCTAAGGGGATTTCACTGACCTTACATAGGTCTTGCTTTATCTTGATCTTGACCATCCAGCAGAAAAGTATAAAAACAAAGTATAAGAAGTAAAGCCATGCTGTTATATTGAGCTGTAGGGGCCTCAGGTCAACAATTTCTGACATTGCCAGTCAAGCAGAAGACCCAATACTATTATAGACTATAGGACTCTTTTAGAGTATTTTGCTGAGTTAACACACCTATAATATTCAAATAATGGAACTAAACAAAAAAGAGGATACATAAATGAATGTCCATTTTGTATCTGTGTATTCATAATGGTTGAGATAGATATATAGTTACCTTCTCCTAATGAATAGAGGCATTTGTTCTAATAGTGCTTGTAAATAGGATATCATGTCCGCATCTTGCACAGCAAATAACAACTAGGAAGAGAGTATGCAATGTGTTAATTATTGAAACTGTGCTATCAATTTGATTTGAAACTGTCTCATTGCTATTTCAATAAACTGTCTCTTTGCTATTTCAATAAAATTATGAAAATAAAAGATAAAAAATCTCCGCTGTTTCATACTGAGAATCCCTTTACTTCCACTTCAGTGTTAATTCTATTTCTTCACAAATTTTGACAGTCAACTGCTGTCTATAAAATGTCTTATTTTTCTAGGATTGAACCCCAATCCTAATTTTGGTTGTATGTGCCTGGGACAAAACCTCTTGAGGGAAAAAACAAGCAAACAAACAAACAAAAATCCAAAAACAGAACCTTTTTCCCCATAATTATTTAGTGAAATCGATTCTTCAGGGTGAAGCAATAGATTTACACCCCCTGCAGTCTCTTGATCCTAATGTACAGCTAAAACATCTTGGTGGAGTCCTTAATTAAAAATTACAACCTGAATGGATTTATAAATACCAGTCCTCAGAAAACTTGCAGTAGCATTTAATGCTTATTTACTCCCAAAATTTCATTTCAGAGATACTTGATAATTTTAAATGCAGTAGGAAAGGTACTACCAGCACTACTTTCAAAAATTTTTATGCTAGGTTTTCGATTGTGGAAATTCTCTTTTAAGTGCTGGGTATCTCGAAATCTAAGTGCTCTCTTTGTGTCCTGTATAACTGGCGGTTCAGAGTGTCAGGGTCGATGGAGCTTCATAGCATGCTGTGTGGATGTTTGAAATACTTTACCTGATTTGCCCCTATGGATAAATCTTTTCAAATGACACTGGCTAAATATGGAGGAATAAGATGAAAAGAGAGATCGCGCCACTGTTCACCTTCTTTTCTCTCACATTGCTTTCCTTCGGTGATCTTTCACACAGGTCAGATATTTTCAATATTCTCCGTGAAGCTTGACTTTGACATGACTATTCCTGTTTGCTGTTTTGAATATTTTTCCTACTTCATTGTTCAAACCAGAATCTGATTTGAAAGGAGAGCATTACTTTGACATAAATTATAGAATCCCAGACTACTTAATCTTCTTGGTCACATTTTATTGCTGTCCTGCATAAATAACACACAATAATTTTGTTTTATTAATATAGTGATCCGTCTTTATTGCCCTGAGCTTGTTAATGAAGATTGAAAAGGGAGGCTCCTGCCCATAAATTAGAAGTGTTAGAACAACTGACAAAAAGAATCCAAGTTTTCTACTACTAGATTAAGTTTTCTTTATTTGGATATGTGTACTCATGGCGCTGCAAATCCTTGGATATTTTTATTGTTGAAAAGGATGTTTAGCCATATGCATCGGTATGCCTACACATAAAATATGTATTTATTAGCCTAAATTAATCAATCTGCCCATATAATTTTTGAGGCAAGGTCTAAGGTGAGATCTGCCGAGCCACTAGGATTTGAGTAAGCCTATTTCTTACATCAAAAAAACTGCAAACAAAAATTTTAAGAGTGAAAAATAATCGAGAGTTTCAGTGAACCCCTTAAGGTCTGCAGCTGAAAGAAATAAATCAAAATAAGTTTCTATATAAATTTTCCTTCGCTTATGTATTAGCATTTATCTTCTTTAATTCTTCCTGGAATGCACCGAATATTCGTTGACCTCATGTCTTTGTGTATCTCTATGCCTTTGACTATGAAACCCTCTCATGTTCACTTTCCTCTAACTGCCCTCTCTCTTGAGGTTATGTCTTTTCACTTTCACTACCTGGCAGAAGCTCCTTCCAACCCCAAGTTAGATGATGGAATATTTCCTGCAAGAAATCTTTCCAATTCCAAGGCTGAGATAGGCTTCCTGCCTGTATATTCCTCTAATATCCTGCTCTTGTTCTTATTGTAATAGTTATCAATACATTTGGTTATATGTTTGTTTACTTTTCAGGATTCCCCAGTGAATATAGGTTTCTAGAAATCACAGGGGAGTTATGGCTGAGGCTGTTCCAGTTGGCGTGGTTTCTGATATACAGTTGGTAAAGAAGACTTGTTGTTTGATTTTGTTGATATCAGCAACTGGGAAAGGAATGCAACAAACACAAGCTGCAGAAACTATGAAGTTGTCCATGGCAGAGGTCTTGTGGTTATGGGTATGGAATCCAGAGCCAGCCTGCCCAGGTTTGATTCTCAGCTCTGCTTCACACATGCTTCATCTGTGACTCTTGGCAACTTCCTTCTGCTCCTTCATTTTCTCATCTGTAATACAGAGACAATAGAAGTATTCTGACTGATAAGTTGCTATGAGGCTTAAGCACTAACGTGTGTGTCCAGTGGTACCTCAGTTCACAAACCTAATTGGTTTTACAATTTTGAGGAAGATGGCAATGCTTGTGTTTGTGTGTGAAAGAAGGCCACAGTTGTGTTTGTCACCTGATGTGGAGTTTGTGAGTAGAAACAAAAGTTTGTTGAATGTTTTGAGAAGCATTTGTAAGCTGAAGTATTACTGTATGTGGAATACTTACTAGAGGGTAGTATATATCACATGAACAGTCATTGAAAAGTTCTAATATAAAATACAACTCTGCTTTAAAGAAAATGTGAAAATAGCTGATTCTGAGTCAAATGTGAGTGACCAGGCTTCGAGAACATGGAGTCAAGTTGCCCTGAATCACAATTCCACCAAGGAAGAGTCTGGACTAACTTTTTTTAGTCACAGATCAAAAGAAAGTCATAAATCAATAATCTGATCAATCACATTGTTGGGAGCATCAGGTAGATGGGCTATGCAAGTTGTGGAAAATTCTGTCATAGACTTCTGGTGTTATTCTATACCATTCTGAGCTTTGGGATTGGTGGATGCTAGAGATAAGGTCTTCTAAGTGATGCATTCCCAGAAGTTTACCAAATATTACCAAGAATATTAGGCCAGACAGAAAGTTAAAATAAATGACTATTAAAGGACTAAAATAGCCTGAGATAAATTTGGCTCTGGACTTCGCTACCTTCCATTTCCCAATAATCATGGTTCTGGTCAGCCAAGAGGCTGAGGTCTGCAGGGAACATCAGAGAACTTCAGTTTGTTGAAGGGAACATCTAGACAGGAAGGTTCAGGGCAGTTTGTCAAGTGAGGAAGTAGAGACTCTGTAGTTAGAAAGACTTGGAGAGGCCCCAAAGTCAACATTCTAGACTATGATTTAAAAAAGATTGGTTTGGTAAGCGTGTAGAAGCTGTGTGCTCCTTAGGGAGGAATCCTTGCAGGCAGGCCTCAGGAACCTGCAGTTACAGCCCCCTGACAATCCTGGGGCCTGAAGTCTGAGGACAGCTCATGGAGATTCACTTTTCTGGACATATTTCCAGAAGCACAGGTGGGCAAGTGAGGTTTAAAAAAGACTCCCTGCTGGGTCAGAAATGCTTTTCATCCTTGTGTTGCTCTCAGTCATAATATTTATAGCTTCTGTAGCATCACTAGCTTTGTTCCATATGCTTTTATGTTTTCAAAAATGTATGATATCATCTTCATCCTCAAACAGTTTATGGTGTAGTTAGTTAAGAAATGAATGTCAAGCACATGTAAAAATATTGCACGCTGCATGCTCCAGTTTGGGTTTGGAGTCGAAGTATATTAAAGAGGAGGAGACTTGGAGGGCTGGAGTCATTGAGGATCTTTTGGAAAGTGAATTCTTCATGAAAAATGAAAGAAGGTTGGTTGGGTAGGTGGAGTGATAATGTGAGCTAGGAAATAGGTCTGCACTTAGGGAGAACAGAGGACCAGAACTCCAACTTTCCGGCTATGCAAAAGAAATAGTGGTAGGCAAAACACACATTGCCATCTTGAATTAGTCTTTATAATCTTGAAAGCAAGTGAAGGATGTTACGATCTAACCTGAAAGATGTGAAGAAGCACTGGATGATCTTCTGGAGCTGAAGAAAAAAGGATAGGCAGATTAGTTTAGTGTAGAAAATCCCCAACTTTCTCTGATAAAAAGTAGTTTGCTTTTCTGGAATATCTTCAAATTATTTGAAAAATGAGAACTTAGGGTTGAATAAAGTCAAATAACTTAAATCAGTGCAAATTCAAAGAAGAAACAGTTGCTGATAGTGGCAATGGTGACACTCGATGAGAATGTAACTGGTGTTTTAAAATGTGCATAAGCAGACAGGTGTAAGTGTACGGAAGAAGGAAAAGGCTTGTGGGGAAACAGGAATTATCATAGCAGTCTCATAAATGTTAAAAGAGAGAGGTGAGAGAGGAAAAAAATGAGCCATGTTGGCAGAACACAGGTTCAATCAGTGTAATCAAGAATGGAAAATCTGGGACAGTGGTGCTGCTAGAAGAGAATTTAGAATAAGGATACAAGAAAGCGAAGGAGAAATAAGAGACGCTTTCTTCCTCTCTTCACATTCCTCTACTAACCTTTAATAACAATAAATAAAATAATACATTGTGTATAATATATGCAACCCATCCGATAGCTCTAAAAGCTTATCTACTTTTGAGGTGATAAATTCTGGCTTTGGGTGGTTAGGCAACTCACGCCTATGCACAGTGACCAGGGGAGTACTTATCCTGAACTTGTTCTTACTGTGAACATCACAATTATAAGTCACTACTGAAAATAAATAAACTAAGAGTACTTTAATTAATTTTGCATTTTCTTAGGCAAAGGGGCTCTTGTCTGTTTATATGATTTGTTCCCTTTTTTATTTTCTAATTCTTAAATTTTTGCTTGGATTTGGGGCTTGCTCGAATACTCTGTTGCCTCTATCTTTGTACTCATTCTAGTCCATCTGATAGTGGCCAGAGACCTCCTTGAAAAAGACAAATTGATCCTGTTGAACTTGTGAAGAAAAGCTGGTCCCTGGCCAAAGGGCCTTGGAGGTGGCAGGCTCTGGCTCATTCTTCGCCCTTGTGTCTGGTCACACATTCTTTTCTCTGGTGTGTGTGAACCCCACTTGCCCACCTTTGTTCCCTCAGATACTTCAAGCCCATTGCCTTAGTTTCCTGAAGATTAATAACAAACCCCTACGGATTCGCTGTGTTAAAATTACTAAGATGCGTTTTCACAGCTTCACTAGCCATAAATCCGGAGTCAGAGCCAGCACAGATGGTTCCCTCCGAGGCCCACAGGAGGGCTGCCCTGCCTGATCTGCTGCATCGGTGATGTCAGGTGGCTCTGGGCTGCCCTCGCCTCTTCTGTGCATCACATCAGAGTCTGACTCAGCTTTCACGGACCTCGTCCTCCCTGTGCCTCCGTGACTTGTCTCTCTTATCTTTGATTGAGACATTCACCCTTTTAGAGGGCCCACTCTGATCAGGAATTTCCCACGCTCAAGATGTTTTAAGTTATCTGCAAAATGTTTGTTTCAAATAAAGTCATATTCTGAGTCTCCACGTGGACATAGGCTTCCTAACTCCCCCAAAGTCTCTCCATTACACCATTAAACCTAGATCCAAAGCCTAAGTGGGATACCATTACCTCAAAAAGTGTCAAATCCAGCCCAGCATGGTGACCACACCTGTAATCTCAGCACTGGGGAGGCTGGGCAGCATGATTGAGAGTTTAAGGCCAACCTCGGCTACATAAGTTATTTAAAGCCAGCCTGGACGATATAGCAAGATTCTATCTCTTTAAAACATCTCAAATCTCATTATCTAAATCAGGTATGAGTGGAGTTGTGGATGTGGCTCAGCATGAAATGTCCCTTCCACTCGGAGGCCTGTGCTTAAGAAACAAGTTGTCTGCTTCTGAATACATTGGTGACATAGGATTAGGATAGATATTCTCATTCCAAAGGAGAGGAGACAGGAGGAATAAAGGGGTCACCAGTCACAGCAAGTATGGTGTCAGAAAGGCAAGTTACACATGAGTGGGAGGCCCGAGGATAAGTCTTTGGGGCTCACACTTCTGCCCTCTGCTCCCTCGGGGGCGTCTTCTTCAGTTTTTACACCTTTTTAAAATAACCTTGTCATTATAGTTCTCTTACTTTCTTGCATGCTTGCTTGCTTTCTGTCTTTTCTTTTGTAGCAGATATCTTCAGCTGAGCTGCTCTGTTACCCATTTTTTTTTTACCTGCCAAATTTTGAATTTCCAATTAGCTTCTTTTATTTATTCCGATTTCTGTCCCTTTCTGATTGCCCTAATCATTGTTACGTTGCTCGGACAAAAATATCAAAGACACTGGCTTGAAGGAGGTAAGGTTTCTTTTGGCTGAGGTGTCAGAAGTTTTAGACCATGAAGGAATGGTTCCAAGGCGGAACACTGCAGCCAGAGGGTCTTGGAGAGGAAGCTGCTTGCCTCGCTGTAGGCAGGAAGCAGAGGGAGCAAGGAAGCGCCTGTGAGGAGGCACAACAGCTGTGACGTACCTGTCAGAGATACACACACCTTGTCAAATTTTATGCCACCTCCTAATAAGTGCATTGAGCTCTAAACTCATAAATGAATTCATCTACAGGATCAATAGAGACCTCATGGATGGTGCTCTCAGTTTTTCTGATCCCCTCAGTTAGCAGCCAATGCTCCAAAACACCGGGGCTGCTCTGGGTCATTTTGGTTCCCAAACTGCTTGTATTGACCCTACTTCTGGGAGGACGACCTTCTCCAACCTGCGAGGACTCCTTTGTAAGTCTCAGCATCCTGTGGTTCTGCCCTATGTGGCAAGGTGATCCACGAGCTCACAGCGCCACTGTGGATTCTCTGTATGTCCTTCCTTCTCTACGGTTGGCTTTTACTCTACTAAAAGGGCTGATTCCCACCACAAGGCACACATCTGCCTTTTATTTTATTTAATTCATTTTATTTTTAGTAAAAGTTTTCCCAGCAATAGCTTTGGGCTTGTATGCAGGACACACTTTCTCAACACTGTGATTTTGTTAATTTCAGCATCCCTCACAGTCTGGATGAACTAAAAGCACCTCCAGTTATCAAATGCTAATGCCCACTTGATTAACAAATCTTTTCTTCATTTATATATTTCCTTTTGCTTTTCACTAAAATTATTAACAAGAAGTCAGACTCCACTGTTTATACCTTTCTTATAAATTTCCTCTGCTGAATAACCAGATTTATTGTTTATAGGCCAGCCAGATAGCACAGTGGACAAAAGCGGAACCCGGGTTTCCCAGGGCACCGTGCCGGGCCTGTCCCTGGGGCACGTAGAGACGGCCCCTGAGACTGGGCATGGCGGTGCGTGCCTGTAATCCCAGCGCTTGTGAGGCTGAAAACAGGAGGATCACTACGAGTCCAATCTACGTAGTGAGATCCTGTAGACCCTGTACTAAGTACATTAAAAAGAAAACAGACGAACAAAAAACAGGTTTACTGTTTAGAAGCTTGAATTTTCACTATGGAACACAAATTAGTCATTGTTCTTTTACTTTATAACAAAGATTTTCTTTTCTCCTGTTTTTAATAACCGTATTTCCTTTAGAATGCTGATACATAAAGTCTATATATTCACTAGCATTTTTCTCAAACAAGCTCCAACTTTTCATGTCATGTACTTCAAAATTCCTCCTGTCCCTATCCACTATCCCCTTCCAAAACCATTTCTATACACTCAGTCACTTTAAGGTGTTTGCTGGAACAGCACTTCCGTCCAGTGTGAAATTATCTATCAGGGTTTGTATATGTATATGATGAGTTGTGAAAGAATAGAAAATTATAATATGTGTATGCCTATGTGCCCATGTGGGTTATAAATGTGCATATAGAATAGGCCAAAAATGCATACACACTTCAAGAAAAGAAAAACTGTTTGATGCTTTTTCAACAGATGGTAGGGGAACGCTGCAGGACGTCATGTATCACTGAGAACCCACGACATGCCAGCCCTTCGAGAAGAAATCGCAAGTGCTCGTGCAGCCCCCTCAGGGACCAAGGTTACCCAGGCAGCAGCTTGCCGAGGTAATCCATGTCTGGAAGCTAACCGCCACCACTGTGGGCATCTCTTGTGACTACAGAGGCCAGAGAGAACTTGTGTTAACCTCGTAACGTCTCAATAAAGTTAGTATTAAAATAATTCTTTCAGTTTTTCCTTTCCTGAAGCACATGCACATTTTATTTTGTTGAATGCTATATATGGGTTATTTCAACAACTTGGCTCGGACAATCAAGGGATATGGCAAGACTGAAACAAAGGGAACAGCTCCACAGACAGGCCCCTCAAGCCGATCTCCAAGTGCAGTCTCCAGGAAGAATTTCTCCTCCGAGAGACCTCGAATTTTCTCTTAAAGCTCTTTGACTAACTGGTTGGGGTCCATGGAGATTATCTAGGAAAATCTTTAAAGTCAGCCCACGGTGAATGTTAACCACATCGACAAAACACCCTCACGGCAGCACAAGGACTAGTTTTTCATTGGATGGCTAAGTACTATGTAATCGAGCCAAGTGACACGTAGAGGTGATCATCACAGGCACGATGTTATGTAGCTACTTGACTACGTGTTCTACAGCTGACACACCGTCACGCTGCAGATTGTTCCATCAGTATCTTCTCCCTCTTGGAAGTCAGGTTGCTGTGGGCTCCAGGCTGTGTCCGCTCTTTAATACATCCCTGACCGCACTCTACACCGCTGTAAATCACATTCCTTATGACTTCGTCAATATCTGAGCCACCTATTGGATTATAAATTCCATAAAGTTCCATGAATCTATCTTGTTCCCCACACTTCTTGCACTCAATAAAGTTTTTGATTGATGGAATGAATAAACCAGAGGCAAGCGTGATCTGGTCTGCAGGTTCTCCATATCCCAGATCCACAGATCAGGCATCCAGGACCATCGCTGCTATTTGGCTGGAAGGAAAAAATAAGAAAACCATTTTATTACTCAATCTAACTTGATTTCTAATCACATCGTGCCTAGGAACTAGCATTCAACAAGCAGGATCTGGTGAGACAGTCAAACTTAAACAGTGGCTTTCTTTCTACTGTTCTTGTCACTGCCCTCTCAGATAGAACAGGAAACTGTGTGCAGTTGGCGGGGACCCCAGAACAAGGATATTGGAATTTGACATTAAATCTCAAATACATGCTAAAAAGTGGTTGGATGAGTGTAGGATTTTGAGTGATACAGATATAATTTTATGTTCTGATTGTAACAATTCCACACCAGGAATCTTATTACTTATCTAAGCCTCAATATTTATACAATGTTGGTCAAGAAATTTCAGCAGAATCAGTCTGTTAGAACTGAATTATGTTTTATTGGGTATTTCTTTGTACTAGAGTAAACAAGGGATTCCTGGGATTCCACTAAAAGGGAATTCACATCTTCTGTGATCTACAATGTCCAGGTGAATGAGAGTGTACACTATGTGCCTCTGGCTGATCAAATAACATGCATAAGGCGGAAAGCCCACTATAGATGGTGGAAAATTTAAGAAGCCTTATTGCGCATCATTAACTGAGTGCTTTAGTTAGTCCAGGCAAAATTTATACCCTACTGTTTGCTATTCAAATCACTGTAGCTTCTTTAGTTTCATTTGGAGAAAATAGAGCAAATTAATCAGGAGATTTATGCTTACGCAATGTAAATGCCACTCACACGCTTCATTTGTAAAATAAATACAGCATTTTCTCTATTGATAGCCCAGAAGTTTTGGAAAAATCAGAATAAAACTAACATAGTGTTTGAACTCAGTTTGTATCCTGTGAATTAAAAGCTCTATCTATTTGCTTCAACAACTGAACAAATTTGTCCTTAAAAATAAATCAATGAAGCTAGTTGTTAGTTGAAGTGAAGTAGGCAAAACAGTTGTTGATTTGAAGATCCTCACCTTTCACCTGGTTGTCATGGCATCGTGCTGACTGAAAAGAAAAGCGATTCTCCCCGCTGCGGGGCACAGAGTCCACAGAACATTAAAGAGAGAGATCTGAAAGTAGAGGCCGGTTTTAAAGTTTCCACTGAAGGCTGTCATAGGACAAATTTTAGAACATGCCTTTGCTGTGTTCTGAGTGAGCTGGTATTGGACTTGCCCCATGCTGTTTGTCTTTGGGAGATGCCCTAATTTAGACTCTGCTTTTGACCTTCTGGACAGATGTAGAATAGAAATAACCACGAAGCTGGCTGAAAGAGGAACAATGGTGGCTTCTTTTTTAGTTATCAAGAGCACAAATCAAGAATGATGCCATCTTGTAATTGCAGAGGGCTTGAAACCACTATTTATGTCATTTTTTCCAAAAATCACATTTCAATTTAATGTAAGGGAAGTATAACTCAGGTTTCCTGAGGCCAAGTTAAGTAGCTCCTTCTCGCCCTTCTTCCCCCTAAATGTGATACCCTGTAAAGAAATGAAAATTGTGTTGGCTTTGATTTTCCCTTCGATTTGAGTTCTATGTAAAAATATCATGTGCAGCATCCATAGTTCTCAGCAAGCTCCCTTGTGCTTTGTCGACATCGGCTGGATAGGCGATATGCCCTTCCCCCACTCTGCATAGCTGATGACTTATGGCCGACTGTGGACGTGGTTGGAGCTGTGCTCTCTCCACGGCTCTGCTTTCTGACATTCTTGAGAAAATTCCATCCACATTTTAAAAACAGGCAGAAAGTGCGACCTTCTGTTGGCCTCGCTAAAGGTAGGACGTAATCTCCTAAATCCCCAATCTAGAGCTCATTTATCTGGGACAATTGTTGAGTGGACGGATAACTTCAGTGCCCAAAGTGCTCCCTTTCCTTTTACCCAACGTTTCCTGGAGGCCATCAGGGCATGAATCATCCTCAGTCTTTGTGAACAGAGGCAAGCATGAGCCTAATTTAAGTCTTGTAGCAGTGGCCAGTAGACCTGCTTTGCAAAGCACAGCAAAATTAGCAAACAAACCTAGATACAGCATTACGACACTAGCCAGGATGCTCTTTGAATGGTTTTTGTGTGAAGAGGATGTAATGTCCCCTTAATCATAGAAGTTTCTTTTGAGACTACACATATAATTTTTGCTGCTGCTCCTACTATGGACTTGACAGAGTGATACTTCTTTCAAGCTAAAATATGTACTTGAAAAGTGGCTACCTGGTTATCTTTTCTGTTGATAATTGGTCAGTTCTTTTGAACTCTCTGACTTAAAGCCCATTTAGAAAGCACCAGTGCAGTAGAGTCTGTGATCATAAATTTTATTTTATTGCCCACCCTAATTCCACCCCCACATAACACATTTTTAAAGCAGCTTATGAATGTTTTATCAGAAATTTTCAAGTACCGATACTGAGTGAAATCCTAGGGGTTTAAATGGACTATCTAAAACTATATGGTAGCTGGCCCATAGGGAAGCTGGGTCTTCTTCCTCAGTTGTGATTTTTGGCATGTTTTCTTGAACTCTGGTCTGGTGGAACTCCTCCTACATCGCTCATGTTTCCATCTCTTCTCTATCTGTCTGTCTTTTGTTCTCTTTCTCTTTTTGTCCTTTCTTAACTTGCTTCATCTATGAATTTTTTTTTAAAAATGTATCAGTTATTTAATTAGGTTCTTAGTAAGAAATTTAGAACATTAATTTATGAGGATAAACTCCATTTGTCAGAGCAAAAAAGGATTGCAGGTAGCCCCAGAGCTGAGGAACAGCTCTGATTTTTGCTAAAGTCTGTGAGTCCACTGCTTTCTGATCCACCTTGCACTGTTCTGAAATCTGGTATCTCTTTCTCTGTGTCGAAGATCTTGCCCTCCTGGTATCTGGATTTTCACAGCTTCTTCTTGAGGTAAGCATCAGTGAGGTGTTTGGGGATATTCACTTTGCTAATATTAATTTTTGTAGAGGTGGCAATGACAAATTTCTAGTGTGTTCTTTGTAGAGGAACACGAATAAGGCTAAGAGGCCCAGTCACAAGTAGCAAGCCATTGGCCAACTGCGTCAGGAAGACCACTCTCTTGCCTCTGTGACACCCAGTGAGGATGATCAAGATGGTCCCGGGAGTGATACTAGCTTGAAGTTCCCTCACATGCTGACTGGAGGGAAAGCTCTTGCCATGGCTCAAGAGCTTTTGGGTCACATATTCAGTAGGGTAGTATCTAGGCATTTTTCAAAGCTTAGTCACCTGGGTACCACTATTCTTGTCCCCACCGACTGGTTTTGTGATCATAGCAAGAACTTTCTCTTTTTCTTCTCAACCTTTGATTTAGCAGCTTTATACTTTCTCCTGTACAAAGCCTTTCTGGAATACATAGCAGATCAAGAGTACTACCAATTCCTCTAAGCAGGACAAGATTTCAGCTGCAGTGCAGCTCCCCTGTCTTGGACCTTTTTGCCTTCACTTTACCCTTTTTACCAGTACCACTGGCAGAATCCTTCTTGGCTTCGGGTTTCTTCTCTTCAGTATCTGGCTTCTCAGTTTTTTCACTTGCCGTCTTGGAAGAAGAAAAAGATAACTAAGTTTTCTCTTCTATGAAATTTTGCATAACTCTTGACTTTACTCCCTCACAGTTCTGCCCACCAAATATTTCTTCATGGTGAACACATCTGTTAACATCCTGCCAGTTTTTACCATTTAAAAGCATTCCTTCTAGTTTGTTCATTGTAAACATGATGTGTATGTGCTTATGTTTGGAACTCTGTGTGCATTTTTAGAGAATTAATAATTAATTTATAAACTTATTTGTCAGTATTGGGCATAGACTGAAAGAAAGGCTTCTCATATAGCTGTGGGAAACCTTGAAATTCTAGAGCTGACATCAACCAGAATCTAAAATACAAAAAATAGAATTGATTTTAAGGAGAATTGATTATGTTTAGGAGAATTGGTTAGGATCTCCACAAGGACAAATATAGGATATGTGATTATAATGTAAATATTGCCAAAAGGCCAACTATAAGGAACATTGCACATTGTGTTTAGCCCATTTATTCAGAAAAGCTCTGGATTTCTTCTTCCTAAGTGCAATGGTATGCATATTTTATGAAGATACTCACTTCCAATTATCCGTGCTGGAGAGGCCTGAGAGATCATAGCCATTGTGCAGAGCTCTGGCTCCCACTGATATCATCCTACATTTCATTTTTTTATTTTGTATGTTTTGTATTTTAGGGAAGGGTCTACAGAGTGTTCAGGATCTCACTACTAGATTGGACTCCTAGTGATCCGCCTGTTTACCGCCTCCCTAGAGCTGGGATTACAGGCACGCACCACCATGCTCAGTCTCAATCGCTGTCTCAGCCACCCCAGGGTACAGGCTTGGCAAGGCAGGCTCAGGGATGGACTCCCTGGCCTCTGTGCCTGCTTGCAAGCACACCTTAATCTGCTGAGCAATTTGACTGGCCCTTAGATTTTATTTTTATTGTTTCTGAGCTACAATTACTAACTTTTACTGGGAATCAGGGTGATTTAAACTAGCAATGATACAGATTCACTAAACCTGATTAGAATCCCCACTTTTACAGATATATGATCTTGGATACATTTGTTCACCTGTTTAAGGCTGAATCTCTTTATATGGAAATCTATAGGAAGACTGATAATTACTTCGTTTTGACACAAGGGTTGTATGAAATACTGTATGTAAAATACTTCCATATGCAAATGCAAATACTAATGACTAGCTATTTTCAAAATTTCCAATGGAAGGAGTGATGGAGAGTGTGTATGCTGCTCTCTAATAATGTTTTTGATTTCTCTGATCTTTGTCCCCATAATAGCAGTATATTGCACACGTCATAGCATGGAGAACTTGGGCAATGTTTAAACTGCAGCCTCAGGAAGGGTTATTATATAGCACAAAGGATGGTCTCAAAGGAAGTGGGACTAGGGACTGGAAATCTGAGGTTCAGCATTAGAGTACGGAGTAAATACTATCTATAAAGCTACTAGTAGCAAATGCAAAAAGAACAATGCCTCCAAATATCACTAGATAAAATCTGGAGTGGGTCAGGGCAAAAGGGAACCATAGAAGCAATGTTCTGGGAAGACAGGAGAGAAAGGTCCTTTAGGCCAAGGCAAAAACCAAATGCTGATCCGGAGTCGGGCTCCTTCACAGTGGTTTCTTCCTTTGAGTGGAATTTGACTAGAAGAGCTGACAAATCAAACATTTGGTGTGATGCAGCTGTGATGGAGACAAATGTACATCGGAACACATGGGACTGCAAATGAAAGTGAGGACGGACTGAATTAATCCCATCTATCACCACCGTCCCATGTCAGCTTTAAAGATTCGGCCTCTAAGAAACTAAAGAAGTGAGGAGCTGGTGAATTAATCCAGTGCATCACCACAGGTTCCCCTGGTGTCCGTCTGTAAATTCTGGCCTCGAAAGGTGTAGAGGATGAGTTTAGTCATGTTAGAATATTTATAAATTGTACAAATTCCCCTCTAGCTTGTTTGTTGGAAGATTTCCACAAGACAAATGCACAGACTAAACGAACAATGGTGTTAGGCTGCAATCATGTTTCTTCTTAAACTAAAAATGGAAAAAAAAAAACTACTCTTCTATTATAAAAATAAATTCCAGTCCAATTATTTCCTTCTACTCAATTTAGTTAATATGTAGTGGTGCTGGGCTGACAGTGAGAGTTCCTTTGTCTCCTTCCTTCCTTCCTTCCTTCCTTCCTTCCTTCCTTCCTTCCTTCCTTCCTTCCTTCCTTCCTT
>NW_004524660.1:5007759-5012284 GCF_000260255.1 Octodon degus
CTTCCTTTCTTTCTTTCTTTCTTTCTTTCTTTCTTTCTTTCTTTCTTTCTTTCTTTCTTTCTTTCTTTCTTTCTTGTGGAACCACGGATTGAACTCAGGCCCTTCTGCTTGCCGGGGAAGCACTTCTTCTACTGCGCCTTCTCCCCGGCCCCTCTTTTTCTTTTATTTGGCGTGTGTGTGTTTGTACACACATCACTCTGCCTATCAAAAGAGCATTCCGTGAAAACACCAAGCATAAAACCTAATGTTTGTGCCTACAAACTCGTATTTATTCTTCATGAAGCTACTGGGAATGGCATTGCTTTTCATTTTAAATATAATTTCTCATTCATTAGTTTCTGATTTCAGCCAGGGGTCCAGAGCAGCTACTTCTTAATCAAAGGGTTAAGTCTTCAAATTCACATTCATTTCAATTTCACAATTCAAATAAGAGAAAAACACATCCAGCTTTTCTTAGGATAGAGACACTGAGTGGGATATGAGATGTTACATACTCATGAGACAGTTGGTCTGAATAATAAGTGAAAACCATAAATCCTGCAGCATTTTGGCTTGAATAATAGATCATTAGGTACTTATAAAAGGGATGATGGAGTTGGGCAGGACTCCTAGAAATAGTTTGTGATACATAATTCCCGTGTTGAAAACCAAACCTTTTTTTTCCATATATGCCATCCTAAGAACTATAACTTATTTTAATTTCAATATAAAAATTATAAAAGTAAATAATGTCTGTTGTTGGAAAAGGTGACTATTTGCCATAGTGCGGAGAAACATCTCGGCCTGACAGTTTTGCAAAAATACATCTGGAAGCAGAGGTTGTTAGCGTTTACTCTTGGTACCAGAATTAGGGCATAAATCCTCAGATCAAAGCACACTGCAGTACACTCATTAATACCCAAAACTCCTGGATCAACTGGTCATCGGGTGACAGTGCTGTGCACTTCAGTGTCAAGAGGCAGAAGTGCCTGTCACAAAGAACAGCAGGGAGCCACTTGATTGCTGAATCTCCACTTTAATTTTTCACAACCGCTTGAATTAGGAGTGAACTGCAGCACAGAACGAATACACACTTACTCTCGCTTGTTTAACAGATGTGAAGGGTATGTTGGGGTGAATTATTATCCACTTGTCAAAATTGTCTAATGGCTTTTGGGGTTAACTTTCAAACGGTTGGAGTCAGTGGCCTGAGGGATTGAGTGCAAACCACATTGGTTTTAGTGGTGAAAGATATTTGCCAAGAAAAATAGAAGAGTAGAAATGGATTCCTGTTGATTCCTGTCTAGGACTTTAAGTGCTATAAAAAATTCTTCTAAGTCAGATAGCAATTACAGTGGAGCTGAAGCTGAACTGGGAGGTGTTCTTCCAGGGGTAACATAAGGTAAAAAGGTCACTGGGATTGAGTGACATTATGTAAACCCAGCAGAGATTTTGTGTGTTTTACTTTATTTTGGACCACTGTCTTATTCCCACTTTAAATACTTGAGAATTTTGTCCTGGATCTCAGGATAGCATAGCTTTAATTAATAGCTAAATCATAAAGGATATTTTTAGGTTTTTAATTAATTGCCTTTTCTTGATAATAGAAACATGGATTGCCTTTAATACATATTTAGTTGGACTAGAATATATCAAAAATAAATTAATATCCTAACTCTAATTAGCTCTGAAACATAATGTTGTCCAAGCCTAATACAGGCACTCAATGAGCAATGAACATTTTTTGTTCTTTTCATTTTATATTTTATGAAGCACCCTATACTTTAACTTTTAACTTCATTTAAAGTTTCCACTTTTTGTGCTTTCAGATTCATGGACCACTAGTATTTCCTAAGTGGGAGGCACACAGTTGTTTTCAGGTTGCTTTTGAATGTTCTGTCATCTTCAGAGTGTGAACCGTCCCCTAGCTAGCAGGAAGGAAATGCTCTTAACATGATCAAATTTTTCTTTCTTCAGCCAAGAGCCTACTGTCCTTTGGAAGCGACTTGACTGTCCTCTGTAAGCTAAAATCTCTTCCTGCTGTAAGACACTTTAGACATCTGAGTAGTGAGCAGATCGGGGGGGACCAGGAAATCAGAGACTGACCCCATCCATTTGTGTTCCTCAACAGTTTATGATGCAGGCTGGGCATAGAGCCAAGAAACAGAGTCCCCACTTGCTTTGTAGGAGGCCGTAGGCTCAATCCCAGAACGCAAGACAATAGCAAACTACTAGATGTCGGTGTTTTCTAGGTCAGTAAGTGCCACAGCAGCTACAGAAGGTTTTGTGTATTAAAGGCTTATGCTTAATTAAGTGCTGAGTTGGGTAAGTCTGATTTCCACACTACAAGGTCTCAGAGGACAGAAAAACTGGCTTCATCTAAATCAGAGTCATTTACTTGAAACTAGCTACCAGACTACTTATTTACAACTTTTGAAAAGGCCAAATAACGAAGTCACATTTGTGAAAAGATGAAAAGCCAGCACAAGTACTCAGTGTTCACATGAAAACAGAAGAAGAAATAAGAGGTTGCTTTGACTCAGCTGTGCTATTAAAAATGTCATCTCTACTTATTTCTCATTATGGACTCTGAATTCTTTCATATGTAAACCCAAAGCTCACCTGGCACATGGTCATGCAATTATTACATCTTCCATTGTGTAAGCCAGTATACACTGTTATCATTCAGGAATGCTCTGTTCTTTTCTTGGAATGTGCAGGCGCCTGATGGGCACAATGCAGGGGTGGCTAGGGGCCAGGACAGAGTCCGCGGAGTAATCATGCCATTGCCTGCTGTGAGGAAGAGTGAACCTTATTTACAGCACAGCACTCTGTCTTGGCTTTCAGAGAATTACATCCACTAAAAATTATACCTAATAGACCTGGCAGGAACACAAGCTGGTGGTCAGGCATGATTTTAACAGAGAGAAACACTTGGAAAGTAATGTTCCCAGGGTATCACTTACTCAGATTTACCACAGTGTCCACAGTACAGTAATCCTCACAGACCCTCCAGGTTTCTTAAATGTGCAGGCTTTGAGCTAGAGACCTCCCAGGGCTCCTCCACAAAAAAATGTTATGCTAATTGAGATCTAGGTCTTCTGATCTAAGGAAAATCAGAACCTAATACTAATCCTGCCGTGAACTGATTCTCTCATCTTAGTATTTTCATCCTATATTTTGGGAAAAAAATGTTCTGCTTTAGATTTATATTGTTAGCCAAAGTAATTGATAAAATGAAAACATTAGTGAAAAATATATAGATACTGGGAAGAAAGAAAAAAACTTCATTGGTAACAAAAAAACTGCTCTAGAATATTGCTATGTTTGAGATGAGATTGTAATTTTCCCCCAAACATAATCTTTTAAGGCTTCTTATAACTGTTTTTAAGTTTTTTTTTTTTTTTTTTGTGGTACCAGAGTTCAAACTTGGAACCTTGTGCTTGCTAGTCAGGTACGTAAGCCGCTGTGCTGTTGTGCTATCTCCCGGCTCCATAATTACTTTTAATACTGGTCACATTTAAAAAAAAAAGACTAGTTATGAATGTTGATACAGCATCTGAGTCTTTATTGTAGCAGGTAAATTCTAAGAACAAAATTATGTGTTTTCTCTCTTGTTTTGTGTCTTCTAGATTGAGAATTTGACAAAGGTAGGATTATCATTTATTCCAGCCTGTAGTACCAGTTTCTGGCACCAGTTACACACCCAGGGAGTGTGAAGTAACAGTGCTGAAGAAATGAACAAGATATGTTCAGTTACAGACTTTCCCAACAACAAGAAGAATATCAAAATTTCAACCCAACAACAATAGATGGGTGGAGAAGTTGAGGACTCTCAGACATCGAAATGACTCCGCGGAAAGGCCTTGTGTTCCGTGATGGCGGCAGAGGTACACTTCTAGTGAAGTGAGAAGTGTAAAGCAGGGTCCTAATGTTGTGAAATCTGCCCTAACTCTGCAGTTTTCTTTATAGAAGAGTCAGTAGGTTTTTGTACTGACTTTGGTATGATCTTGGGTTCCTGTCATGTTTATCATATAAGCAACTTTTTTCTATCGTTTTGCCATTTAGTCAGAGCTTTCTAAATTTGGAGGATAATAATAATGAAATTTGCAACCCTTGAAAAGTACTGTTTAGAGGCAATGTAGTCAGAGTTAGTTAGAAAGGTGATGTTATCCTGTATGAGAAGGTACATTTTACATAATTATTCAAATGATTGTCTTTTAATTTTTGTTAAATTTTACATGTAAAGCTCTCAGAGGTATTTCAGTGTCACTTACTTTATTTGGGCATGCTTAAATTCGTTCCTAAACACATGCAGCAACAAATGGTACAGTCAGCCTTCACTTTAGATCCTACAATATGGTCTGTATAAACTTTGCACATTAACATAGAGCATCTAACTAGTAAAATATATGTGTTATTGATCAATTTTCTATTTAAAGATTCTACTTTTGGGCTGGTAAGATGGCCCAGTGGACTAAGTGTCTGCTTAGGCAAGCACAGGGACTGGGGTTTGGTACCCGGAACCACATGCCCCTGCAGCCCA
>NW_004524660.1:5012528-5013620 GCF_000260255.1 Octodon degus
GATTTTCTAAATTCACACAAGTAGTAAATGATGCCAGAATTTGAGCAATGCCATCTTTAGACCCAGTGTGCATTTGCTTTGGTTAAAAAAAAAAAAAAAAAAAAGTTGAAACATCTTTGTTAGTCAGTGCCTCATTGATGTAGCAAAATGCCCAATATCCTTAAAGGAGCAGAGATTTATTTTGGGACAAGGCTGTCAGAGGTTTCATTGTGTATGTGGCCGGCTCCGTGGTGGCAGGGGATGGCGAAGGAAACCTGCTTACGTGATGGTGGCCGGAAAGCATAGAGATGGAAAGAAGGGGCGGAGCAGGGTGACGCGCTGTCCCAGCACACCCCAGTGACCCGCCCCTCACAACGCCCCGTGGTAACAAGGGAGCTGAGATCTCATCTGGGACTGGAGCCTTCGTGGTCCCGTCATCTTCCAAAAGCGTGGGACTGAGGGCGTCACCCTGGCCTACAGGGCACATAGCAATGTTGCTTAAATGATAATCTCAACTTTATAGAGTTTCATGACCACAGGATTTAACTCCTGTGGACCTCTCCTTGATTCTTCTCAAAGCTAATCAGTGACCTTTCAGTTTAGTTCATTTCTTCCCAAGTCTTTTGCTGTGCTTTTACTCATATACGTACATACTCCTAGAAAATATACAGAAATGTATTTTTTTAGTTTTAATATTTAAATTTCATGATAATATTTTTGTAACCTTGGAGCAATTTTAAGTTCACAGTGTATCTTGCGGATATTTCCTTATGAACGTAGTTTTACTTCTTCCTCCCTGTACGATATATTGCATAGTGTCCTTCAATAAAATTGTTTCCTTTGCTTTAGCTATTTAATTACTAATAAGCAATCACACTATCACAATTTGGAGAAGGAGCAATAAATATTTAAGCCAATAAGTAGATTTTTTAAAAAACGTTTTTTATTCGTTTATTTATTTGGTACACAGTCTCTCCATGCAGCTCAACCTTGTAGTGATTCTCCTGCCTCAGCCTCCCCAGTGCTCAGATGTAACTGTATATCTACATTGAAGACTTTGCTTGGAAATTGTGAATATTTTCCTAAATAAAAGTGAGCGATAGTCGTATTATA
>NW_004524660.1:5014342-5032227 GCF_000260255.1 Octodon degus
CCATCTCCCCAGGCCCAAAGCTAGTACTTTTTATGTAAGAATATGTGATACAGTAAGATTAAAAGACACAAATGCAATACATTTGGGAAAAGAATTGTGATTGGAGTGGTAGGAAAGATGCAAACTTTAGCTGGGTTGTAGTGGAAAAGATGAGCACTCTAGCGAGAGAGACTGTGAAACACATCTTGAGGAGTGAACACTGGAGATGCACTAGTGCATGAACAGAGAGAAGAGAATATATTGTTCTGACTCTCTCATGTAGATTGTACTTTGGTACGCATTGTAGAAGTGTTGTGCTTTCCTGGAAGGGGGTTGCAGAATTTCTAAGGAACGTAGAAGTTCCTGCACTATGTTATGATTAAACTAATAAATCAGACAATCAATATATGGTGTCAGCCGAAGGAATATTGAGAGAAGCAAAGGCAGCTATACACTATGATGCAGGAAAGAGGAAGCTCACCGCCCTGCTCATTAGGGTCCTGGAAGAGAGAGGTGCGCTGTTCTGGGACCCTCCTAAGGCGACAAAACTCTGCATCAGGGGCTACAGTGTGGCCCAGGACACACCACACATGGGATGGATTTTAGATGCGATGAAAACAATTCAAACCGAGAGTGTGGCTCAGGGACAGGCACAGCTAGTCACCAAGTAGGGGCGATGATTCCGGATGTGGTTTTGGGTGAGGGATAAGGAGAGGAAGAGAGGAAGAAGGACACGATGCAAGGACGCTGGGGACGTGGATCAGAGCGCACTGTGATGCCAAAGCCAAGCTGAGGCTCTGCAAACAGTGGCATATGACGAGGCACCCCGCGTGGATGAGGACCATCAACTCTACCTTAAATGAACTATCTTACACGCACTAGGGACATTAAAGGAGGATAGATTGGAGATCGAGGACAGTTATCCTAGGCCAGGAGTAGGTACTATGATTTTTAGGTAAGAGTGACATCGGGGGGGAAAGAGGATGAGACAAATTTGGGTACTACAGTAACTGAGTTCTTGAGATAATTGCTCACTAGCTTGATGTGGTCGTGAACTAACGACAAATCAAACATGATGAAACAGCCCTCTTAGGGGGGCTACTATTTAGTTATGGGCAAGGCACTCTGAGATATATATATATGTATACTGAGATATATATATATGTAATATACATATGTATATATATAGATATACAGATGTATATTATGTACACATGGTCTTAACTATGTGGCTGTGATTAAAAAGGATCATGCAAAGGCCGCCGAGATAGCTCAGCAGACTAGGCGCCTGCTTTGGCAAGCTCGGGGACCAGGGTTCGATCCCCAGTTCCACATACCCCATGGGTTCCGCTCTTGGGGTGCGCTCAGACTACGAATGAGTCCAGGTATAGTCCTGCACACTTGTAATCTCAGGGCTGGGGAGGCTGGAAACAGAAGGATCACTAAAAGTCCGAGCTGCATAGTGAGACCCGGTGCCAAATACATACATTAATGAATGAATAAGTAAATAAATAAGGAACAGGCAGAACTCAGTGGCTGCCACCGCCTGCCGCATCCCGGTGCATGCAGGGCCGGGGCTGGCCCTTCAGTAGGAGCATCAGCGTGGGGCCGTGGTGACTCTGTGCGACTTCTGTAGAGACCCTGGACTGTGAGCCACATTTGAGAGAATCTGTATCTTTTTAAATTTGGATTTTTGTCAGTACCTGCTTGGAGCACAGAACGGTTGCGCTCCTCTTGGGGTGTCCGTACGTGGAGGCGGCGCGTCTCAGTTCTTTGGTCATTTCCCTCCCCTCCCGCGCACTCCATTTCTCGGCCTTTTTCCCTTTGCGCAAGAGCTATCTCCTCTTTCCTCCGATTCACCTTTTATTTATATTTTGGCATTGCTATATGTGAGAAGGCTTGCGATATTTACGCTTTTGTGTCTGACTTACATCACTTAACACTAGGTGCGCTGTAAGTCGCGCCGCACAAACAGCTCATTTTATTGGAGTTGCACCACTGTGCTGCTTCAGATTCCAGTGTTTTTGTTTTTTGTTTTTAATTCTTAAAAATCTTTTCTTTCTTTATTTGTTTGTTTGGTGCTGGGGCTGCTCTGACTCGTAGTGACCCTCCTGTCTCAGCCTCCTCCCCAGCCCTGGTCTTACAGGCGAGGGCCACCAAGCCAGGTTTTTGAGCCAGCTCGCAGGGCCAGGGGCTGGGCCGGGGGGGCACGCGTACAGGAGGTGGCACCTGGGGGCTTGCGCTTGCCAGGCGGCCCTTAGACTGCTGAGCTGTCTGTCTCCCCTGCCCAGATTCTAGCTTCTTTAGAAAACGTTATCACAGAAGATGAAACTTGGGTCTGTGCTCATGAGAATGAGACCCAGTTGAGAGTTCAAGGAAGAATCGCTCTGTTCTCTTAGTTTGAAAACTTGGGTCAATGAAAGTCGACACCGAGGTGCCTTTGTTGTGTTTTCTGACTATGGTGGAATTATGTGAACTGGATTGTATCCAGCCACCCTGTGGAGAACTCCGAATATTTTAATGCCAAATGAGAGTTTCAGAAATGATACACAAAGACGATGGCCTGAAAAATAGGCAAATGCTTTCATTCTCCATCGTGACCATGAGCCACGTGACTCAGCAGTTCTGGCACAGCAGTTTCTGTCAAATTAAAACATGATAGTCTGTCTTCAGCCACCTTACTTTTGAATTTGACACTGTGTGACTTCAGATCTTCTCCAAAGTCAAAGTGACCAGGTGAGATAACGTTTTGCGTCAACTCAGCACAGTAAGACACTCTTAGCAGCACAGTTTAGAGCAGTGACAAAAGAGGACTTTTCCAGAGTTATTTCAAAAAGTGGCAGCCAGGATGGGGCAAGTGTGTTCACTCTGTGTGTGTGTGTGTGTGTGTGTGTGTGTGTATACCACGCATAGCAAGGTGTCTTCCACTATAACAGATCTTTAAGAATTTAAGTGTTCACCGTCTTGTTGATCACACCAGGCAGTGATTCAGTAGAGACCCTCCGAAGTCCACTCATGGTGAATATCTGTTCAGAAAACAATGTACTTTTTTGATATATTTTCCTACTTAATAATTTAAATTTACGAATTCAAGACCTTATTACTGGTTGTGTGCATGGGAAATATACTGGAATGGGACTTGTAGAACTATCCATATGCTTATGTTTTTAAATGCTTTTCTACTACAGTAGCCCCCAAATCTCGGGGACATGGTAAAATGTAAGTCTCACAATTGGTAAACTGCTAAGAAGAGGCAATCTGACTGTCTTCCTGGGTATTGTTTTCTTGATACATGAAACACTTTATGTCAGCTTTTTCAAAGAAATGAAAAAATAACAACAATGTTACTTCCTAAATATACTTCAGTGTTTGGAAATGAAAGTCCAGTTCCAGATAATGAAGTTCAACGTGGTGAAATTTAAATTCTATGCAAAAGCTATATTAACTCACAGTTATTTGTTGTAATAAAGGAGAGGGATCCTTGGATAATTGAAATCCATAGATAATTGAAAAGCTGCATTTAGCAATATTTCTCGGCCTCAACCCATATCAAAACTTTTATTGGCGTTGTAGTCAGGAGACAAAGACCTCTCATTTGAATTTCACTTCCTTTTCCCTTTCCCCCACCTCACTTGGTGCAAAGGAAATGCTGCCCTAAATTCACGCCAAGCAGAAGGCGAAAGGGACCTGTGTCCAGTGTCCTGTCCAGGACAGAACCTGATTCTGAGCATTTATAGTGCGTATCACGGGACACAACCAAAGGTCTTTAAATCTTGAACATGTTAGTAATAAGACAGATATATTTTAATTTTTTATTATCTGGTAGAAGCTGAGCTTTATAAGACATTTAGCGGGAAATAATTTCTCATATTGGCATTTATATTGGCTTTTTATTAGACAATGTCCTTCTGTGACCAAATCGTCCACTGTCACTTCTTGTTCAGTTGCCTTCTTAAAATGTCTGCTTTTCAATATGGATGTAACCGTGTAAGGAAAGCGAAAGCCAATTGTCTGATCAGTGGGTATGCTGCTGTTTTTAGCCAATTAACAGCTACATGGTATATTTAGAACACAGGTTTTGCTTAGTATTGTACTTTTGTAACTCTAGTACTTCAATAAATCACATGATAAATGTTTATTAAGCACCTACTGTATACCTGGAGAGAGAGTAAGACATATGAAAGTCATGCTTGAGTTTCCTGGCCTGATGTATGCTCTGCCTTGCACACGGATGAACTACAGCTCAGCAGGAGGGCGCCAAAGCCTTCTTGAAATGATGCGTTTTGGAATTGCATAGCGAATTGGCACCTAAAACTGTTCTTACACTTTTGTGCACCTCTGGGAATCCCTGTGAGTGAAAACTTAGATGCACTACAAATTCAGAGCGTCCTGACCCCCAACAGAAGCAGGCAGCCTCCCAGATTATGGGAGGCCTTCTGACACAACCTCCACCTGAGATGTAGCTGTGTGTGTGCCTACCCCTCCCTGCATGGCAGGGGAGTGAAATCAGAGGCTTCACAAAGACGGGAAGAATAGACTTCAGTAGAATGTTCTTGATAAGTCATTAAATAAATGAACTATAAAAACAAGCATCTGGGAAGGTAGGTGGAAAGAAATATATATAGATGTGACAAAATTTGCCTAAATTTCTAGTTTTCTAGAAAAAATATTGATACTCAACACAATAGATAAATGAGATTCATAGACAGGGAAGAAAGAAAATCAGACTAAAAAAATATTGCCTACCAGAAGGGCGAGATACAACACTTTGACACATAGTCATTTCTCTGGTTGGAACCTGCTGCAGTCTGACTGATGTAGAAAGAGGTCCCAGAAGTTTCTGACTGTGGGTTCTGGGGAAGAATCTACCCACAGTAACGGAAGCTCCTGGGATTGCAAGGAGCTACAGTCTGTTCTGTACTGCTGACTCAGCTACCTTTCTCTTGTTGCTGGGACAAAATACCTGACACCCAAAATTAAGCAAGGAAAGGTTTATTTAGCTCACAGTTTGTGGAGCTTTCAGTCCGTTCTTGGCTGGCTCCAAGGCAGAGCGGCACATGGCAGAGGGCAACAGTTTACAGTGGTGGAAAATAGCAAAACAGCCAGAGCAGAAGGGAGGAGCAGGGCTGGAGGAGCAGCACTGAGCAAGCCTCTCTCCCTTCCTTCTATTGCATTATAGACTTTCTGTGGGTGTAACACTTACCCACATAATCCTAGCGGTGCTCACACCCATCATCCCAGCATTGGACCATGAATTAATCCCAAACTCTAGAAGTTCACCCCATGACTGCATGAGGTTTTGGGGAGGGGGACACCTAGATAGAAACCATAATAATAGCTCATGCTTTAAAAATAACTGTTAATACTTTGACTTGATGTGTTAGCATGTATCTATTGGTAATATACAGGTATAAAATGACTGGAAAAATAAAACGGTCCACTTTTTTTGTAAGTGCTAAATGAAATAATATATAGAAATATTATAAGATGGGTTATGTCTAATGATTCTAAAATATATTCCTTTAAATTTTTATATCTTACCATTATACATGAAACCCCAGATAATCCTAAATATTTAAGACAAGAATATAAAACTAATTTTATAAGATAATTTCCACTTACACTGATATTCATCTTTCCTACCAAGAGGTGACTTCAATTAATTTTATTCAACTACCACTTTAGTTACTCCAAATGATGCCTCAGTTATCCTGGCTGTGTGGTAAATTTGTTAGAATACATTTATCTTAGAAAGAGATTATGTATAATAAAGAAATGATTTGCTGCCTCCCAGGAAGGTTGGGAACATCCATGAATGACATTTGTGATGAGAACAGATGTCAACTAATAAATCAACACAGAAGCTGTAAAAAAATGCAAATTAAAAGATAGCATTAGTTCTCCACAAATGACCAAATTAGTAATTAAGCAGAATCACGAAAGCTGTTCATTTAGGAGTAGAAACAGGGAGTTCCAATATTGTCCAATATGTGATTGAAGAACGGCGCACAGTATGGTTTTAATGCCTCCTGAACACATGTAGAACTTCCTTTTCTGTGCACCTGGTTAATGAAGCAGAAATCATTGGGAATCTGGTAAACACGTTTAGAGATTCTTCCCTAACAGAATTACAACATTATTCGAAAATATCATATATTAATTCAAAGAGTCATGTAAATTACCTCTGAACTTATAAAAGGAACATTTTCACAAAAGATGCAATTATGCCTTAACTTGCGATCATTTTTTAAAACATGGAGATCTATACTGCAAAGGTTAAAGATTTTAAATATGTAGCAAAATGTACCTTTAACCTTCTCTGCCTCAGAAGGCAATTTAACCTCTATTCACTTCATTAAATTAATCCTCAGTGGCCACATCAGAATAAGAATTTCATTTCTTTAGTATGCAAATGATGCCATTAATGTGTGGAAATACACAGCACAGAAGTAATTTACTCATCTAAGGAAATTTTGTTTTGAATGTATTTTTTGTACACACAATCAGGATTTAAAACAATGCAAAAGTTAACTCACCAGAAATGCAAACATTATTTTTGTCATTATAAGTAGCTTTATTCTGAACAGTTTGGAAGCTTTGTCTTTTGGCACAAAATTGCGATGATTTGTATACTTCGGACATCTTACTAGTTTCAGTGGATTTGAATGTGATTTATCTATTTATAGATATTTCAGATCATGACGACACACTTGACTTTGAGATTATGTAGAGTTTTTTAGAGCACAATTTTGTATTGTAGAACAGTTATGGATTCACAGAAGTATTTCAAAAAGACAAAAGGGGGTTCTTGTATACTCTGTATTATGTACATCTTATATTATTAACATCTTCAATTAATGGCATACATTTGTTATAAATCAACACTGATACGTTATTACTGACACAAGTTCCTATTTTACCCTGATTTCTTGTTTTCCTCCTGAGACCCACCCCCTTTTTTTTCTAACAAAAAGAATACCCTGGTTACCATTTTATATTTAGTCACGTTATGTCCTGGAGCTTTTCTTTGCATAGCATTCAAAAACAGTGGTAAATGAGTCAAATAGACATTTCTCAAAATAACTATAAAGGACTAGAAATATGAGAAACCCATGCTCAAAAATTCTAGTCACCAGAGAAATACAAATCAAAACCACATTAAGATGCGATCTCACTTTGGTCAGAATGGCTATCATTAAATGCATAGACTAATTTACAGTAACTAAGCTGTGGAAACAATCTAGATGCTCATTGAAGAAAGAATCAATGAAGAAAATGTGGTATTCATACATGCAATGACATATTCATCCATAAAGGTTTGTCATAAATGATCTATTTATCACTTTCAGGAAAATGGGTGGAACTAGAGATCACCATATTAAGCAAAATACGGCAGACTGAGAAGGCCACACACTGCACGTGTTCTTTCATGAGTGCCAACTAGAAAAACTGAAAATTAAGCAGATGACACAAAAGTCAGAGGAAAAACAAAGTGATCAGGGCAAAGGGGGTAGGATAAAAGAACAGAGTAATGAGGGAGTGAAAATAGTCAAAGAATAGTCTGTGCAAATAGGAATATACTAAACTATGAAACACAATATTTTGTATAAATAGTGTGCAAAAAATACCCAAAAGAAGTTTTTTCAGTTCGCTTCTCAGGCCCTTTGACAGAAATTCATGTTTTTCTTTTTGAAGCACGCTTACATTTTCAGCCATACAAGGTGCTGTGGGCTCATCTTGTATATTTTTTGCTTAATGCTTATAATGGCTCTTTTTACTGGAGCATCACAGTTAAATCCAAGTGCAATACACTAGGTGTGCTGGGTCCTTATTGCTATCTGTCCATTTGTTTAGATATTATGTAATTATTTTATCATCAGTGTTATGTAGTTTCCAGCATTTGGATTTTTGTCTGTGTTGTGAGATTTGTGAGTAAGCCTCATTTTTGAGTTACCATTGTAAAGCTGTTTGGTTAAAATTTCAAGTTCCTATTGTTCTTTGTTGTTATACAGACAAATAATTCCTTTTGTGTGTTAACCTTGTTTTGTACTATGAGTTTCTTTATTTTCTTACCAGCATCGACTCAGTATTTGGTTAAATCTCTGCATTTCCACAGAGACAAGTATATTTCCTGTAATTACAAGTATTTTAGCTATTTGTTTCCCATTTTGTATTTATTTCCTTTCATGGTCTAAATTCAGTTGCTAAGAATTCCTGCTTGAGGTTAGATAGGAACAATGGGGGACATCCTTTTTATTTTCCTGATTAGGGTGGTGTCTTCCATCATGAACTTTATTAGCTGTAAGTTTTGTTGTTCACCAAGCTGTAGAAGTTCCCCGTCGTTCTAATTTGCTGAAGGTTTTTGCAGCACGTGTTGGTTTTGTGAGATTTATTAACATCCACAGATGTGCTCATATGATTTCACCTGTTAGTGTGCTGATCTAGTGGATTGTGGCATTTGGTTTTTGTATGTTGAACAAGGCTTGAATACTGGGAACAATTCTCATGTTGTAGTGGTTGCAATTTTTATGCATTTTTGTGGTAGTTTTCTCATGTGGGTTTTAATAGTAAGCTAATGGTGACCACAAAGCATTATTTAGGAAATTTTTGCTCTGTTTCTGTTTGGAACAGATTGTATAAGTAAAGTATTCCTTCCCCTTTAAGATTTAGGGGCTGGGAAGATAGCTCAGTAGAATAAGTGCTTGCCTGGCAAGCACAGAGTCCTGAGTCCAATCCCCGGTACCGCATAAAAAATAAATAAATAAAATTTGGTAGATTTACAAGTAAAGCACTTTGGAACTTGCATTTATTTTTGGCAGAAAAACATGCCATTTTTTCAATATCTAGAAAGGATATGTGGTTGCTTTGATCATTGCTTCCTGTGTGTCTTCATAGTTTGAATCTCTCAGAACTAGTCATTAGTTATCAAATTTTTGTGCACAGGTGTTTAGTGCTATTTCTCCGTTATTCTTTTGATGTTCAAGGATTAGAGGGTGGTGATCTTTTTTTCAAGTTGTAGGGGAAAAATTTAATCTAATTTTTCTCTGTTATTTTCACAGTAGTTCGATCAATTTCTATTAATATTTTCAAGGATAAGGTTTTATTTTTATTTTCCTCATTTTGGTGAATTCTGTTTTATATTTTATTTCCTACTGACTGGTTTATATTTAATTTATTCTTCTTTCACTTATTTCCACAAGCAGCTTACAAATTTTAGATCTTTGTGTCCACGTACTCAATGCTGTACATTCCCCTTTAAGTACTTCTTCATTGGATTTCTCAATCTTTATAAATTGTATTATTATCACTATTGTTATTATGATATTTTAGATCAAAATATTTCTATTGCTCTTGACACTTTTTTGACTCATATGTTATGAACAAATGTGATTTTTTAAAAAACACTGGATTAAGGACAATTTATTATTTTTATGCATAGAAAATTCAAGAGTACACTTAGCCCAGCTTAGTGGCAAGCTCTTCAGCCTTTTAATTTATGATATTGGAAGAAATTCCAGTTATCTTTCAGTTATTGATTTCTGTTTGCATTATGGTATCAGTACAAACTTTGCATGATATCCATTGTTTCAGTCTGGTTAAGTTGTGTTTTATGACCCAAATGGTGGCCTACATGGCGAGTGTTTTATGTCACCTTAAGGAAAGTATGTATTTTCCTGTTACAGGGATTGTACTAAAGTGCTTCTTAGATCGATTGGCTGGTGTTGCTGCTTTACTCCACTATATCTTACATAGTTTTTATGTCTGCTTGATTTATAAATTTCCAATGGGAATGTTGGAGTCTCCAATTGTGACTTCTCCTTTTAATTACAACACTTTTTATCTTGAATATTTTTCTGTTCTGTTCTTAGGTGCACATATATTTAAGACTATTAATGTACTCTGAAAGAATTCCACCCTTGTATCAGTATGTAGCTTTGCTCTATCAATTTTCCTATTCTGAAGAATGTTAATTCTCCAAAATTAGCATAGATCCTTGGGTATCCTTTTGATTGACAGTGTATCTCAATCTCTAGTTTTTAGCCCAACTGATTTTTGTATTTTAAATGAAATTTAATTATAGTTGGGTTTCATGTTCTCTCTTTGGGAATATTCAGTTCATTCACATTTCGCATGAAAATTAAGAATATTTGGATTATTCTCTTTAATGTTTACAGTTGGTTTTAGTTGTTGCATTTCTTATTTTGTTTGGCTCAGCCTTCTCTGAACCTATTGAGCATGAAAAGATTCCATTTTGTCTCCTCTCTCAGAGTATCAAGTACACTCCTTTTAAAGTCTTCAGTGGACACTCTAGTGTATATAGTACGGAGTTTCAACCAATGTAAGCCTACAATCAAAGAACACTATTTCTTTCCTCATGTAGTACTGGAATGTTAGCACACTTTCAAATCCTCCCTCCTAGTCTTTCTGACATAGCTTATTATTTTTTTATATATCTGCGCTATAATTTTTTTTTTTTTTTGGCGGAACTGGGTATTGAACTCAAGCCCTTGCACATGCCAGGCAAGTGCTTATTCTACTGAGCTATCTCCCCAGCCCCAAGTGCTGTAGTTATTCGTATGTTGTTGCTATGCAGTGCATACCTCCTGGTAGCCATTTTCATGATTGTTTCCTGTTTCTGCATTTTTGAAAGTAATTTCTTTTGAGAGTAATTTTTTTGAAGTTGATTTTTTTTCTCTTATAATAATTCAAATAGTCCATTTCATTCTATCTTGGCTTATATTTTTCTAACAAGAATATAGTTTTTGAAGGCCGGCTAGATAGCTCAGCAGATTAAAGTGCCTGCTTAGGCAGACAGAGGGGCTGGAGGTTCAATCCCTGGCCTGCTGTTCCAGCTGTGCCACTGGAGTACCCTGAGAAGGCAAATGCGACTGGGCGCGTTGACATGTGCCTGTAATCCCAGCACTTGGGAGGCTGAAAACAGGAGAATCACTAGAGTACAATCTGTGTAGTGAGACCCTGTAGACCCTATACTAAGTACATAAAAAGATAAAATAAAATAAAATAAAGAATATAGTTTTTTTTCCTTGTTCCTCTATACATGAACTATTGTTTCAAGAGTTAGTCCCATCATCTTGGCTGCTTCAAGACTTCCTCTTTATCTTGGTTTTCTACATCCAGATTATGATACATAATTTTTCTCTTCAGTGTGTTCGTCACCTGTATGTTATATCTTTTGTCAAATTTCCTGTTTTGTTTTTTGTTTTTTTCTTTGCTCTTAAGCTTGAAAACTCTGTACTGATCTCTCTTCAAAGTTCTTAATTCTAAATTTGGTCCATGTTGAGTTCAATAATAAAACCCACAAACTTTCTTCCAATATATTTTTAAAACTTTTTGGTATTTCTTTTTGCATCTCTCTTAGTTTTCATTTTTTCCATTACTAATAATATCCTTGCAAGCTCTCTACTTTTTCTGTTAGAAATTTTAGCATATTAAATATAAAATTAATAATTAATTTAGCATATGCTTTTAATTAGAGTTACTTTAAACTCTGTCTCCTAATCTTAAGATCTATCACATCAGAGGCTACTACTGTGCTTCACTACTGAAACTGCTTCTTGTTTTACAGTGTACCATGCTGTATTATCAAAATTGTACACAGGAAAAGAAATTGAGTTAAACGTTCTAATGTGTGGTTCTGCATTCGTATGGCTAGAACTTGGACTGTCTATAATGTATGCTGTACTTATAGTTTGGTTTTTATTTTGTCTCTTCAGATGTGCTTTTCTTTTATGTCAAGGAAGAAAATAAAACCAATGTAGTATTGGTTTGAGGGATTTGAAAGGGAGTTGAGAGATAGTTACTCTGGCCTCAGATACATCTTCATTTTTGAAGTGGGTTGTAGATCTACTCACTCCTCCTCTACAGGAGCTGATGTTTACAATGGGAAAAATTGTTTACTGCTCACCACATCCAAGACAGCCCTCAGATTTCTCTGGGGGAAGGATGGTGGAGGATCAAGAAGTGGAGACAAGACTCAGAGTGCAGAAAGCTGCGGCCAGATGGAGCCTCCTCTCCTGGTGGGAGAACACTAACTTCCTGGTGATGTCAGATGTTTATTTCTTTACTCCAGAGGCTATTGTCAGTGGAAACCCCTCTGCCTAGCAACCTGTTTGCTTTGCCGTCCTTGGGAACCTCCTGTTCCCCAAGCTGGAACTGCTTCTTCACAGGGCTTGGCTCTGGTGCTCCCTGTTCCTAGGGCTGGACTTGCTTTAGCTCTGCATGTGTGATTGTCAACTTTCAGCTGCTTCCCATAGTTGTTGATTTCTACTGACCACCTAAACAAAGGAGCAGATGGCTTCCTCCAAATCCAGAGACCGAGACAGCACCCAAAGCTTAAGACAGCTTCCCTTGCACGAGGGCCAAGCAGAGACTATCAAATGATGTAACTCCGAGCCCCCTTGGCATTCAAAACTATAAATATGGACACCACTTGTATAGCCTCAAAGTGCTTATTGTGGGCAAGAGATATTCATTTCTTCTTGGGTGACTAGTTTTACATTGGTTCAAGTAAACTTTGTTCTAACAATTGATCTGCCTCATTTTTTTTTTCTTTTTTCAGTGCTAGTAACAGTTTTCCAATGCCTCAACTTGCCTTTTTGTTTGATGTTTGCTTTTCAGTGTGCCTTACTTTTTGTTTTTTGGAAAGCCAGGTATGCACTGAAAAGCTAATTAAAGGTCTGTTCATTGTGAGAATTTACGTCTATCTGAGTGTGCTGGGTTTTGTTTTGTTTAATGTTTACTATAGGTATCGATGGCAGAAATTTCAGATTTCTTGTGTGGATGTTTCTAACTTCTTGATTTGAGGATGTATTAGTTTCTCCTCAGGGAGAGTCTGTATCTTGGGGCTCGTAAGGATCAGTACATTCTGGAGCCCTATCAGTGAGGTAATAAGCAACAGGGATGAATATTCTGTATTTCACTAAGAATCTGGTTGTATACTATGCAGAAAATACCCTGAAAAAAAAGTGTGAGGCTGTGGCTCCCAAGACTTTTTTTTTTTCTTTTGGTCTCTTTTAAGACAGGGTCTGACTGTGCAGCTCAGGCTGGCCTTGAGCTCATTTTGTAGCACAGGCTGGTCTTGAAATTGCATCGGTCCTCTTGCCTCAGCCTCCCAAATACTGGGATTACAGTTGTGCACAACCATGATGGACTCTCACACTGCTGCAGATTATACTCACTCCCATGCACGAAATTAAGTGTTCTTAAGGGCACATGGCTCCACAGCTTCTCCACATAAGCAAAACCCAACTCAGCTTATTTTGAGTTACCTCTGTCTCAAACTTCAGGGCTGGGTGTTTTTCCATAGAATTTTATTTTTTTATTTTTATTTTTTGATGGATCCAAAGAAAGTCATAGACTTATTATTGGGTTAAGCTTTTTCTTGCTTCTTTCAAACTTTTTAACACGTTGTTCTAAAACTTGAAGTCTCTGTTATATTTGAAAAACAGTGGAACGTTACAAAGATCATCACAGGTTTATTAAATTGTCCTCAGATACACATTTGGTAAAATCTATAGCCTGAGAAAGACTTTAGTTTCAAATTCCTTATGAATTCTAACCTTAAAATAACCACTGAATAAATTTTTATGTCCTTTAAGACAAAGAGAGGAACTACATAGTTACTGGTCACCTTTAACCTCTGAGATACTCCCTTGAACATTTTCTGAGTTTCAACTCTGAGTTCTGTGTTAGGTGTATACTGAACAGTTACTGAACAGATTTGAATTAGTTTTATCAAATGCAATCTTTTTCAAATAAGATTAGATTTGTGAATGTAATTAACTAAATAATCAATATTTCCAAAGAATTATTAGTTGGGAAAATGTGAAATGATTTTTAGATATTAGATACAACACAGAAATGTAAGTTTTACCTAAAACGCTTTAGGTGTTCAATCAAGTTATGGTTTAAATATGCCTTGCAATGATCTCAGCCCTTCATATCTGGAATTGAATTATCTTATTTTGCTGCAAAGTTAGTACAATTGTTTTGATTTCTTGTCTTTTGAGAACAATCTATATTATGTCATCAACCTACTGTAATAGAAATATTTCCTGCTACATCCCAGCAGTTGTTCACTGAATATATTCCAACTGACTGATGCCAACAGCTCTATACCTCCTGCTGATAGAAAGTGCCATATTGATCTCCTCCCATCCTCAAAGATGTGGATAAATTCTATATCAATTCAATTAAAAACCATGTTATGCCAGAAATCTCCTGTAGATGCAAGAAATACTGAGATGGAAACTCTGGTTGACTCAAGAATTCCAAATTTACAGGGAGAGTAAGAGAAAAAATTATACTACTGGGAGATTTATGTTAGAGGATAATAAAAAATTTTGCCTGATTCCTGTGTTTAGGATAATTTGGTCATTTTTCTTTGCATATGTTAACCTGATTTTCCTTATTTTATTTCGTATTATGATAAATTATTTCAATAATCTCTTAATTCAATATGTTGTAACATTCATGAAGACAAATAAAATATTTTATTCATTGTTTTATTTCCATACAATCTATCATAATACTTCCACCACGTAAGAGTTGCTCAAAGGTTTAGGAAATTAACTAAACCTTCTCTGGCATTTTGCTAGAATTTAAGTATTTAAATTTAAAAGTTTACTTGTATCAATTATTAGAATAATTATACAGTACAAAGAAGGTAAAAGTTTTGGAAGCCTTGGCCAGGGAGATGGCTCAGTGGAATAAGCGCTTCCCTGGCAAGTGCAAAGGCCTGAGTTCAATCTCTGGTTCTGCAAAAAAAAGTTTTGGAAGCCTTTAAATTTAGTACTACACCATGTGGCTTATTGGCAGATATTTTATATTTAGAGTCACTTTGTTCTTTTAATGAACTGTCACAATTTATTATGGAAGATGCATCTTATAACTTCTTTAAAGGAAACCTGAAACAATCTCCACCTTACAATGTTTCTAGATAATGTCTTAATTATAAAATCTAAATATTCTTAGGAAACATGTATCAGGCAGCATATTTGGATATGGAAAACATAATCTGAAATTAATATTAAGGAAAAATTAAATTCTTGTGTGCAAGCTTTGCGTGAGAAGGCATTAGTAATATCAACTACGGTACGGCTGAGTATTTAAATAGTTAAAGTCCTATTTAATCACTGATGTTAAAGTGCTGTTAATATTATTAGGTACGGAGCAATGGAAGCTACAAAGTGGAAAACCCATGGAGAATAATTCATTGCGTTCATGTCCATTTGCACTCATAGTTGTTTAGAGGAAGTAAAATCCAACTGACTACAGTGTACTGGTTGGGGACAGCAGATGTCCTGCCAAATGTGAAATACTCCGCACAAATTAGCCGCTACAAAATTATACTGAGCAGAGGTGCAGTTGGGAAGAGGAAGAAAAAAAGCGAAATTGTGGACAGGGACGGCTTGCAACGCCAGCGGAACCGCTTCTTCAGGAAGCCAGCGGTTTTGTGCAAAGACCAAGGGCACGTCATGTAGGATACTTAAATTAGAAACCGAAGAATGAGACTAGTTTCTTAAAGGTGATTAGATTCAATATAATAAGTACATAGTTTCCATAGACTGGAAGGGGACATACATTTATCCATTCAGCAGAGGAAGAAATCTGTGATGTTGGGTGACAACAGGTATGAAGATTTACCTCATCCAACCTTTTCCCTCTCTTTTGCTTTATTCTTTAATTCAGAAAATGTGCAATGTGCTATTTATTCTAGACTTTTCTGTGGACATTTGATTTCCTTTGCCACTTTTTTTTGGAATAGGTTTCTGCAGAAGATGGCTTAGCGTTCCTCCCTTCGTGGAGGGGGCACTCCAAGTCAGGACTACAGGTGGCTGATGGCTACCGTCTTTCAGTTGTTCTCTCCTAAACACCGTGTGCCCCGTTCTCTGAAGCAGCCTGAGTGCAGGAAACAAGGCCTGAACCTTCTTCCTGAATGTGGGAAAACCGTGAAGCGTCACCTCGGCGTCTGCGCTCTCTGCAGGACAACATGAAAAGCGTGAGGTCTCAGCTGCGGTAGCGAGTTTCAGTTGATCCCCCGTCCATCCACCCCCGTCGTTTCCTGTTCTTGTGTTGCTCCCAGTATATTTCCCTACATTCTGCACACAACACTTCCTGCTCAGGCTCTACTTACAGAGAATTTCACTTAAAAGCACCAGTACTGGAATGGCCTAGGACTTTTGGAACTGTATCACTTGTTAGGCATTGGGCCAAAAGTACAGCTACTAGCAGACTATGGTGGCGTAATTGTCAAGAATTTTATTGGTACTGAGCTAGATAGAAAGGGGTATGTTAATGATTGTACTCTTTCAAATGAATGAGAGATGTACAAAGAAATTTACAAGTATAAACAATATCAAATTAAGATTTTGAGCATTTCATAGGTGTTAAGTGAATAAATGACCGGACACTGATTATAACAGGAAACAGAGAGGCAGACTGTACACAACAAGATGGAAACTGAGATGGGGAAGGGGATTTACGAAGAATTAAGATGTATTGTGTGCATATACTGACACTCCACATGAATGTAGTTTGCAGTATACTATAAAGATGTGCCAACAAAAATTTTAAAATGAAGCAGAAATGTAAAGATTGGGGGTTTCCTTGGTAGCATACAAAGGTGCTCTTATTTTCTGCAGCCAGAGGGCAAAAAGTGATGAGGAAGAGGCATATAGTTTAATTAGAAAGGCAGCAGAACTCCAGGCAAGGTTGGGTTCTCAACCTTAAAATACTTTCTGAGGCACAGTTGGGCTCCAACGGAACCGCCTAGCACGACGCTTGTATGCAGCTATCTTGTCCAAGTTTGGAGCTTAAATGTCCTCCGAAGACCTGCATTCAAGATGTGGTCCCCACCCTGTGAGATATTGAGAGGAAGGGAAGTCTTTAGGAGTAAGGCTAGCAGTAAGTCGGCTCATTGCAGGTTGACGAGATTATTGAGAAAATAAACCCGTGTTCTTTATCTCTCTTTTCTTCCCAACGTCAGATGAGCAACTTCTCCTGACATACTCACATCATGGAGTGCTGTAGGATCGGAGGTCCTGAAACAAATAGAGATGGAAACCTCCAAATCCATCAGCCATAACAATACATGTTCCCTCCTTCTAAGTTGACTTGTACCTGGAATTTGTTACAGTAATAGAAAGTTCACTAACATGCATCTGACAAAACGCACTTAATATTTTGGATCCCAGGACATCTCCACGGTGTTACAAAAGGAAAGCAACTCATTGGTAAAGTTTAAACATTCTTCTTTTTTGAGGATGATGCAGAACCTTCCAGCTCCCAAAAAGACATGAGAGTGTTTTGAGCTCCAAGGCAGAGTGTCACATGGTGGAGGGCAGCAACAAAGGAACAAGAGCAGAAAGAGAGCAATGGTGGCGGTGGGAGCTGTCAAGCCTCTGTCCCTCCCTCATATTGCATGCAGATTATCCACCCCAGGCGGTGTAGCACTCGTACCCATAATCCCAGCATTGGATCATGAACTAATCATAAATTCTAGAAGCTGCCCCAGCGAATGCATGAGGCTTTGGGGAGACAACTAGGCACAAACCATAACATTCTCTTAGTTTCTTTTCCCCAAAAGGTTTTCTGGCTCTTTGCTGAGGTAGTTATTTACTAGAGAAAGGGGAATGGCGCTCACATATACCACTACGGTGCACAACATTAGTCACTGTATCCAAGCACCATCGTGAGCGTCTGTCAGGAAGACGAGGCCTGTGCTCTCTCTCAGTCAAGGCAGAGCAGTTGTCTAACTAATTTCCTGCCTGTAAATCCCTCTAGAAAGCAATTACAGGGCTGGTGAGATGGCTCAGTGGTCTAAAGCACCTACTTAGAACAAGCTTAGCAAAGCACAGGGACCACGGTTCAATCCCCCAGCACCA
>NW_004524660.1:5032352-5037661 GCF_000260255.1 Octodon degus
AAAAAAAAAAAAGAAAGCAATTACAAACTGGACTCCTGGTTGGGCCCAATATTCCACTAGAAGGGAAGGGGAGGGTAAGACGTGGATTGAAGGTGACGACAAGACCTTGGTTACGGTGCGTTCAGGGACACTCACTCCTTCAGCTACCAGCACGTTGTTTGCCAGCAGCACCTCTTGGTAATTCTTGCCAAGGTTTGCCTGTGGCTCAAGGAAACTGCTCCGTTTTTTTCTTGAAATAAGAATGGAGATATTTCCATTCAGCACTGAAGGAATCTGCAGGTGCAGCCAGATGTTGGCTCTTCCAAAAACTGCTGCCACACTGCTGCTGATGTGGTTGGAAAATAAGCCCAGAGACCTGGCAATGCCAGTGATACACACAAGCTTAGGGAATGCTTCTGTTTGGTTCCGTAGCTACTGCCATTAATGCTAAACTGTGTGTCTTGGATGATACTTCCTGGCACGAGGTCAGAGCTTAGCCATAATCTTTTGAGCTTGGACGGTCACCAAATCATTTCCAGATGCTGGTGCCCAAGAACCTCACTAGCTTTTTCATGACACACTGCACAAACAAGCACTCCCCACTGTTTGTTCATAAAGCTACATAGTTGCCTGTAAATTGGACCAGATCGCATCTTCAGATATCTGTCTCTAAAATGCAAGAGGTTGAAATCCCAATAATTATCTTCCCAGTTGGATATTCATGCCTTATGCTAATTTTATGTCATATTCAGAAAAATTAAACTCTTCACTCTAAAGTATTTTTGGTGAAGTTTTTAGAAACTAATAAGATCTGGTAAACACTTTCCCAAAACAATGAGTACTCACTCTCAGAAATAGGCCATGTGGGAGATTTTTTTTCCCCGAAGGGGGAAAAATGTAACAAGGAAACTCACCTCACTGCCTTAAAGGTAGAGAATCTGGTACATTTGATTGTTGGTTTTTGGTAATAACACTAAGGAAGTATTCGAAACACTGCCTTAACAGATATGCTCTAATATATGTATTACATTTTTTAGTGAGAAAAAAATGCAAGCTAGATAGGAATGTTCGAGAGCTGTTTAATCAAATGCAAATCAGATATAAGTATTTGAGTGGTTTAAAAAAGAAAATTTAGGTTAACAATTTGCTTGTTTCGTTTAATTATTTTGTTATTTAATATATTTTAGTCTCACTGTCACTTAATGATTTTTATGATATTGCTTTGGTTCAGCAAAGTATAATATATTAAAGGTGGTAAATTGTCAGTAAAATGAAATTTTAGAACTTTGATTATAAAGACAAATAAGAGATGTCAAAGTTTCAAAAAAATTTCCCTTGAAATTCACAAATACGTTGTCTGCACTTGATAAATATAGTTTTATAATTGTTCAAATCATATTTCCAACTGTCGCTATAAGTTCAGTCTCCTTGGAATATTTTAAATCTTTGCTTTTATTAGGCACATATATTATAAAGTGTGAAATGATTATTTAATGAACCTTCTCTTCTGCTTCAGCTCCTACCGTGATGTACCCACCCACAAAACTACGTTGAAGAGAAAGCATTGTGTTATAAATAGGACATTCCTGAAGTGTATGATACAGACGAATTTAAAAAACTTGTAAGTTGCTAGCAGGTGATGAATGAGTTCCTGATTGAAATCAGAAGACATCGGTTATAGTCTTTGGTGGAACCGGGAATTGAACTCAGGCCCGTGCACTTATCAGACAAGTGCTTATTCTATTGAGCTATCTCCCCAGCCCAACATCAGTTATAGTCTTATGGGAGGTCAACTGGAATACTACCTGACGTAAGAAATCCATGTCACAAAGTGAAGCCCCCAACCATTACAATGCGTACAGGACGGTTTTGCACTGAAGGTGGGAGGTAGTGGGTTCATGACTTCCATGCCAATGGAGACGCTGCTTTGCTTCAGGTGTAAAATGCGCATTCCTGCTAAAAGTGCAGTAACTACAACATTTTGAAGTTATTGCAGCACAACTCAAGAATAACTTAAAACAAAGATCTATGAAAGAAAGGCAGAAGAAAGCACACCACCATGTCAAAAGAAATACTGTTTTCAAGTACAGGAGTGGTTTTGCAGAGGGCATTGAAAAAAATGCCAATATTGCAGTCCAAATTGTCTCCTCTTAAATTTTTTTCATGGGTGGGAATTTGGAGAAATGAAAAGAAATATATGAAGATAACTGAAGGTAAATGTTGATCCTTAAGCCAAATGCCACACTAGTACTTTTTAATGGACTATAACAGGTGGGGACAGGGAAGTGGCAAGAAAACAGTGTTCTGTATGTTGCTCTTGAAAATTTGTTGTTACTGGTAGGTATTAATAAGTGATCTTAAATATTCTCTAGTTTTCCCCTACACAGGAGAATTAGAGTTGGGGTGGGGGTTATATAAAGGCTATATGGGATGGTTACCTGTCTCTCTGTGTCTCAGTCTCTGCCTCTGACTTTGTCTCTGTCTGTCTCTGTCTCTATCTCTGTCTTTGTCTCTGTCTCCTCTATCTCTTTCAGCCAAACAGACCCAAATGTTTCAAATTGATACAACAGAGTTGAAGACAAACAGTGAAAAAGCCAATTTTAATTTAGAGTAATGAATGATATCTTTCAGTGTCATTAATGGCCAATGCATATATGATGTAAAAGGAAAGTACAAATTCAGACCAGAATGCTGTCGGCCAATAAAGAAACACTTGTGGAATTACACTGCACCCTTCATGTCCCTTTGTGTTTCTCTACAGGAGCGTTATGCACTGCGTTGGAAGGAAACTGCTTGCTAAAATAAAGTTTCCGTGGTTCAAAATTGATTTAATTCTGACAAACAAATACTAGGTATTTCTCACTTATCAGACACTAGTTGCTCAGGACAAAAATGAAGAATGGCGCTGCTTCCTGCCCTCAGTGTGCTTACAGTGCAGCTCTGAACTCAGAACTCGTGAAAACAGTTCAACACACAAGAAGCTGCCTTCCGTGTGTCAGCCTTTTACACGCTGGTGCCATAATTGGGACGGGAGTCAGAGATGCCTGCACAGGAGAGGAGACACCCACTCCCAATGAAACCATGAACATCTTTTGCATTGCCGGATCCTTCGTTCTGTTCGTGCTTCGGTTCCTCTCCTCTAAGGTAGAGACTGCAGGTAGACACCAGCGGGCTTGCTTCCCGGCTCCCCACTAGCAGAGTGATTCAAAGGAGAGCATACGACTTAGCTCCAGGCGGCATCATGCACAGGGCCTCTGGCGTTCAGTGGGGAAGTATTTTGTAGTTAATGAACTACTGAAAACATTTCTAACTAAGCAACATATTCTATCAGATTCATTTTCCATTTAAAAAATAGATGCTCATTATTTTTGGCACACGAGGGAAATGCCAATTTTAAAAGTCATTTAAAGTTAAAAATGCCCCCTAATTGAATGCTGTCGGTTGTGGGAGAGAAAATAAAAAGTATGATATTGTTTAAGCAGCATTGTCCGGTACAGAAGAAAGAGCACGTGTCCGTCACTGCTGAGGGATGCTGGACTGTCCTGCGCACCTCAATGAACCAAGGCTTTGGAGCTTGTTTGGAAAGCACGATTATGCATTTTAAAAAAGTGGACACAGTATTCATAGGAGAAAGGGTAGCTTAGAGAGAGTGGTTATGTTGTTTCTTTTCCAGTGTAAATACTGTACGTTTGCTTTTCTTCCACTGTGAAATTATTTCATGCTAATTGCAAAATTCCAAAACATATAGCTATGCTTTTACTGCGAGGTGCACCCCAGCGCCTGGAAGTCCTGCTGCGCGGAGTGGTGCGAACCGCGCTGTGTGCTCAGCCGGGCTGCTGAGGCCTTCCTGCTAGAGCACCCCAAGGACTCCCCAAGCGCGGTCTTTGCATGTGGGATTGCTCTGTCCTCAGTTGTAGTTCTGCGCGCTCTTTTACTTCCGACCCATATTCCGGTCCATTTTCCTGTATAGCAGCCACCAATGAGGCAGTGGAAGTCCCTTGTCCAAGGTCACGTGGCGGCCAGGAGCAGATCTGGGGTCATTTCGGCTCCCCCGCGTGCACCAGGGACTGGCAACCTCCGTGCTGTGCTACCTTCTACAGTAGGCAATTCAGCGTTTTTGGAGTGAGTCTGATATATTTCCCGATGCTTTTCTGTGTATGAATGGTCTCTTTTCATTTTGAAAATGCAAGAACATCAAATGTACTTACTGCCTTCTAACATCTTAAAATAGACGAGATGAACAGATTTCTGCGCTACGGTGGGTCGGCCTCTGAGCGTCTTTATCCGGCTGTATGCCATTCCAGCCGATCCTTACTGAGGGATGGTTAAATAGCGTGCTTATTCCCGCAATTGTAGACTTGAAAAAATGTGTTTTGCACAGTTAATTATTTTCTTAGAATGAATTTCTCTGTGTGGGCTTATTAGATCACAAGAGAGAGAGAGGCATTGTAAAGATATTCTAATCATTTCTACAAATCTCTGTGTGGAAATCTTGTGCTGGCTTACCGACCCCCAGGGCTGGGAGCGCCTGCTCTGCTGGCCAGACCCTCCTGGCTCCGGTCAGCCGCTCAGTCAGGCTGCAGCCTGGGTGACAATCACTACTCATCCAACTGAGTAGGATCTTCACTGTCACAGCTTTGTCTTCGTAACTATTCGACTTCACACAAGTGGCCTATAATTTTATTTATTTTTTTTTTTTTATGTACTTAGTACAGGATCTACAGGGTCTCACTACAGAGATCAGACTTGTAGTGATCCTCCTGTTTTCAGCCTCCCAAGCGCTGGGATTACAGGTGTGGGCCAACACACCCAGCCTTATAATTTTATTCTTAATTAAATAAAAAATTAACCAGTTTTAAAACTAAAACGATTATCTAATATTATCCTATTTCCTTATTGATTGGGTGCAACAAATTTTCTAGTTTAAAAATTGTTCATTAGTATTGAACATGTTTCACATTGTTGTCCCTTCAGTTTGTGTCCTTTTTCTTAGTTTATGGTGTTTGTCTTCCACACCATGTTTTCTTCCTCTCTCCTTCCTTTCCTCTCTCTCTCTTCCCTCTTTTCCATCTTGTCTTCCTTTCTCTTTCTCTTCCTTCCCTCTTTCCTTTCTTCCTCCCTCCCTCTTTTGTCTTTCTTCTGTGGTTGAAGAAGTTGATTTTGTAGTATTGTTTTATTTTTCATGTAATCAAATTCACTATACATCATGCTAACTACCTAAATCCAAGAATAATATAACCTTTGATTTATCTGTGGTTTTATTTTATTTTGTATAGTTTTGTGGTTCTGTAGATTGAAACTGGAGTGTCTGCACTAACCTATTTAGCCAA
>NW_004524660.1:5037886-5047393 GCF_000260255.1 Octodon degus
TCTCTCTCTCTCTCTCTAGCTATCTATCTTTGAGACAGGTCTCTCTATGAAGTTCAGACTGGTTTTAAATTCACTCTGTAGGCCCAGGGAGATAGCTCAGTAGAATAAGCACTTACCTGGCAAGATCAAGGTCCTGAGTTCAAGCCCCGGTACCACAAAAAGTAAATACAATGAATATATAAATAAATAAATTCATTGTGTACCCAAAGCTGGTCTCTAACTCTTAGTGACTTTCCTGCCTCAGTCTCCTGTCTCCTGAGTATGGGGTTACAGACGTGTGCCACCATGCCCAACCCAAACACTTAAAACAAGTTTTAAAAGCTACATTTGCCCAATACTGGCCTGTTCATTTGTTGATTGGATTACGGTGACTGGTTTTCCTTGGACTGTGAATTCTTCTCTGTTACTGCAGTTGTAGGTGCCTAAGTGTGGTTTTATGCCATTGCATAAGCAAAATATGAAATATTCTGATGTACTGTCAGACAAAAACCTTTTCCTATGTTTTTTTCTGAGCACTTTTGAGTTATTTTCTTTTTTACTCCAAATTCTAGGCTTTAGTAATGAACATATTTTAGTATAATGTAAAAATCATTATAAGAGGTCCTGTTTGTTGAGAGAAAATCACATTTTAAACAAATGGACATGGAATGGGTGCTCCCACCACCACTTTTTCTGGCTCCCTTTCTCTAGTCTAAGGTTAACTGTGATGGAAAGCACTTGCTCTGGAGCCTGCTGCCTACTTTCCTGGTACCTTTCCTTCCTTATGTCTATCAGTATATTACGGACCCAAGCCTCGGCAGTCAGTGGGCCATTCAAAGGATGTGGGATAATTTGTAAAACTCCTAAAATTTCTCTCTCATTTTACAATTTCACCCACAGTTAATAAACATGTCGACTTCCCGCTCTAGCAAATCAGTTTAGCTCTCAATTTAATGAAAGAAGTCAATTATCCTCATGCTGAAGATGATAAGAATTTCTCTTTATTCCCATAATGGCCCAGATGTCCTAAAGATCTAATCTCTAAAGGAAAATTTTCTATGTGAATGATTTGACCTTTCCTTCTCTTCTATTATTCCTACACTTTCATTTGTGGAGCTGTGACACTGCTGTGAAATTTGTATTAGATAGATACTATGTCTCTCAGATCTATTCTCCATCTCTTAAAATTTCTTTGATTGCACATTTTAAAACGTTTTATTACCTTGTAAGACTAACTCCTTTGGGGCAGGGGAGAGAGCTCAGTGGTCTAAGTGCCTGCCTGGCAAGTACAAGGACCCAGGTTCGATCCCTGGTGCCACATGCTACTCTGGCTCCGGAAACCCCAGGCATGTGGAGCCGGCCACTGAAGCCAGGTGCAGTGGCTCTGTGGCGTGGTGGCTCCTGTAATTCTAGTGCTGGGGAAGCTGAGACAAGAGAATCACTACAAGTCTGAGCTGCATCTCAAGACCTTGCACCAAATAAACAAATAAATAAGTAATTAAAAAAAACCTGACTCCATTTTAGTATTTATCATACTCATTCGTTGTATAAAATTTTAGGGCTGGCCAAATAGCTCAGCAGATTAAAACATATGCAAGCAGGAGCAGGGGCCGGGGGTTCAATCTCCCGGCCTGCCATGCCGGCCCCGCCCCCGGGGCGTGCTGAGAAGGCAATTGAGACTGGGCGTGGTTGCGCGGACCTGTAATCCCAGCTCTTGGGAGGCTCTAAACAGGCGGATCGCTACAATCTGATCTAGTGAGACTCTAAACACTCTCTAGACCCTTCCCTAAAATACAAATAAAATTAATAAATAAAATAAATAAATAAAATAAAATTTTAAAACTTATTTAGAAATCATGTTAATTTATAACAATGCCAGTTAAATCTTTTGCTATTAGTGTTTACTTTCTTTTAAGTTCTTACTTTTGTTTATAGTTTTTAAATTTATTTTTCTCAATCCATGTTTGCAATACCTATTATCTTCATGGTGAAGATAATTTGCACATGTACATAAAGCATGTCAGTTCTCTTCACTTCTCTCTTCCCCTCTGACTCTCATTTTAAAAAATACTTCTAGTCAGCATCATGTTCATGTACTTATTTTATGAGCCCTTATAAAGTTAATTTTTACACCTGCAGATTAACAAGTCAAAAAGATAAGTATGCTCCATCAAGATATGCTCTTACATATGTTGTCCACGCTGGATTACAGTAACTTTTTTCCTTTCCTTTTTCCATTTCTATCACTGTAGAATTTTGTTCTTTGCCAACAGAATAAATATCAATGGACTTAGTCAAACTTTGAAAGATTTTTTCATCCTCCTTTTCTTACAAGACCAGTAGTGTTCTGTTAAATTTTAAGTCCATCTCCCTGAAAAGTAGATCTTTTTTTTTTTTTTTTTTTTTTTTTCTTCAATGTTTTGGTGCTCTCGGACAGTAAAGAGAAATTGCTTTGCAGCTTTTCTTATTGCATGGTGTAGACACTCAGGCCACGGCCAATTTCTGGCATGGTAAGGAAGGCAAAGTTGGAAAGAACTTCTACCAGCCTTCTTCTTGCCCCAGGAATGAAATAGCTCCAGCGTAACACTGGCGGTTGCCGCAGGTTTTTCTGACTAAATCTGCGGAAGTGAGCAGCACACACATTTGGAGAGAGTTTCGCTTCTTCTTTGTACGTTTATTGGTTTTCTCTTGTCTGTAGTATGATGTGAGAGAGGCAACCATTCTGTGAGTGGAGAGAGCGGCTCTGTAGGAGTGCAGCACAGTCCTAACAGCGAAAAAAATCAAAAGCTGGCTGTAAAATCAGGTGACGATGTCACAGGGCAACAACAACAACTCATCAAGTACTTCTGTCAGAGTTTTGAAGCTTACTACAGGTCTCCCGTCCCTGTGGATTAGGGGATGACAGGGACACAAGCCAGGCAGGGTCCTACAGAGACCTTCTCCTTCTTCATGGATGAAGTAAGCAAGGAACACAACGCCTGTATAGATTACTTTGCTATACAATTTTCTTTCACAAACTACTGAGTAAAATATCAGACTTGCTGGCCAGTCCTCAGTCTGCTCTCCAGTGCGACCATAGATATGACCATTCAGGGTGAGACCTTGCCCTAACAGTGACCTTGATAATCAGCAGGGAAAGGTATGCCGGTTCCATGTGCCAAGCTGTTTCATTCCACACTGGTTGCAAACCAATCCACTCCACTGAGACAGAATATCACACAAAGCAGGTTTGTCGCAGGAATTCACAAAACCTGCCAGGTCCTTGTGAAAGAGCTTTATAAACTTTAGTCATCATGTTGCACAATGAGGCTTTTGAACTTATTCCACTTGTGTAAATAACATTTTACTTTTTTTTTTTTTAATGCTGGGGATTGAATTCTACACTAGGCAAACTCTTTACCACTAACATATGCTTCTGAATGGACATAACATTTAATAATCTTCGGCCAAAAAGTCTTCTCATTCTTCTCTTTGCTTCTCACTAAGCCATTGGTAACCAACCTTCTACTTTGCTCTGCTGAATTCACATTTTCTAGAATTCGTACATAAGTAAAACCATGTGGTATTTGCATTTCTGGACTAGGCTGGTTCATCTAATACAATTTTCATTTTTGGGTATTTCTAGTTCATTTAATATAATGTCATGGGTGAAACTGTGTACCGCAGCGACAAATTTCCTTCTTTTTAAAGACTGAGTAGTATTCGACAGTAAATATAAACAATATTTCCTTCCTTCACTCACTGGTGGTCACTGAGGTTGATTCCAGTCCATGACTATTTTTTTAAACTTTTAAAAATCTTTATTTGGTACAGGGTCTCATGACACAGCTCAGACTTGTAGTGATCCTCTTATTTTCAACCTCCCCAGCGCTGGGATTAAAGGCGTGCACCACCACTCCCTGTCTCAGTGGTTGGCTCAGTGTGCATGGAGGCAGGGCCGGTGCTGCATGTGGTGCCAGAGAATTGAACCAGGTCCTTGCTCTTGCCTAGACAGTTGCTTAGACTGCTGAATCATCTCCACAGGCCCCAGGCCCTGACTCTTAAGAAGGATGCAACGAACATGGGACTGAGTCCAGAGGCCGTTTACGGAGCTGATTGCCTTTCCTTTACTCACTAGTAGAATATCAGAACTCCATAGTGCTTCTATTTCCAGCTTTTTTTGAGAAACTTCTGTGACTTTTCCATAATGGCTTTTTAAATTTACTTTGTTATTAGCAGTCTATATCATTTTTATTTTCTCCACATCCTCATATCTTTCTTCTATATTTTTGATGAGAGCAATTCCAACAGGTATGAAATAATACCTTTTTAGATTTCCATTTCCCAGATGATTATTGCTACTGATTGTTGTTTTCATGTATCCATTAAATTGTAATAGTTCTCCTTAATTTAGATAAACACTCAATATCTTATCCTTTGTGCTTTCAATGTCTTGAACTATTTTGAACAATTCATTGAGCAGAATACTTTTTGCTGGAATACCATTATTCTTTCTGTCCTTTTTTATGTAAATAAATTTGGTTTTTTCTGTACAAATTCTAGTCTGGGTTCACCAAGTTGATAGCTCACACAATTTTCTTCCTTAGTCATAAATGTGTTCTCTTATGTAGAATAGTTATTCTAAGTACGGAGACAATTTATACAAAAAGATATAGTTGGTTAACTGTTCTTTCAAAAATGTGGGATGCAACTACATGGAGGGGCTCCCAACTGCTATGCCTGTGGAGCCCCCATCGACCCTTGGAAACCACTGAAGACTATTGAACATTACTTTAATGGTGAAATTCCTAACACGTGTCAGGAAGAGCATCACAGAAGGTCACAGGGAAAGGCGGGCTCACCTTGAGGGCAGGACCCTGCTCACCATGTCTCTGTCTGGCAGGGACAATTCTATGGTGCAGGTCCAGTTTCCCTACAGGAGTCACATTCATTCAGAAATCATGCCCTGTGCATGATGGAACTGCCTGTTCTTTGGCACTCTAAGTGTCTCTTCTTCATCCAGTGCAATTTATTTTGTGTTTTCTGGTAATTCCCCAATATTGCTCAATGTACAGTTTCTTTTTGGGAGTATTTTATGTCTTGTTTTCTTCTGTTATTGAAGTCATCTTTTAGTAGAGAGGAGGAACATATTTTGCTGTAGTGAGTTGGAAGCAGATGAATTCAGCATCATGCAGGGACGTCTGATAAACCCAGGTATGGAGTAGAATTTCATGAATATAGTGTGTCTGGAAAAAGTTACAAAGGTTCTAGCTTTATTTAGGAACTCTTTTGTAAATGTCTTGGCACTTGTTAATATCTAGGATGGTGTGCTTGCTGAACATTCTTCTTTTCACTAATATTTGATAGTATGCTCATATTTCATAATATTTTTTATTACTTACTTAGTTTAGAATCTGAGGACATTTATTATTTTGGTGATTATTGCTGTTCTGATTTTTAAGCCATGCCAGGACAAATATAGATTTACCTAAGTCTTCACTTACATTTAAGATGAACTCTTTAGTAAAATTTTATAGAAATTAAAACAAGCTAAGATTCTATTTGTCCAATGACTATAGATTTTAGTGTACTAATTTGATGACAGCACTTCAAGAGAGATGCTAAATGAAAGGAGAATTGTGCTTAGAATATGAAATGATATGGTTTTAATGCCATCTCTACCATTCTAGGGGCAGGCTGGCAGTAGCACCTGGTGACCTCGTGCCATGTGTGTAAAGCAGAGATCACAACTGCTTGATGATGAGAGTTTTGTAGGCATTAAATGAGATGTTTTATTAAAGACATTGTCCTTGGTCAGTAGTTGCTTATCAGTTAGGGTTAGTACTTAGATTTTTAGTTTGTTTTCTGCAGTTTTCCAGCGTATACCTTTGTGATTTTTACACATACACTCTGGTCAAAGAATGAGGTTGTGTATTTTATTCACAGTATAACCTTTCTGACAGTACATGTTTGCTTTTAAAATTAATTTTTACTAGTATTCGAACCTAGAAATCTAGTCAATTATTTCAGTTTCCTTCCCCCTTGAGTTTCTGGTGTCTAATTTCTGAACATTTATTGAAAACCGTGTTTCCACATAATTTCACTGAATGAGAGATCATATTAGAACATTATTTGATGAAATTTTATCTTTCACTGTCTAAGAGCTACTCTGCTTTGTGGTAACAGGCTTCCCACACACTTGCTCAGCCTTGTTGATGGAATTTTTGTATTTTAAAAATCACTGGTACTACCTCCATTACATTCTCCCTGCTGCAAGGATTATTCGAGAAAGCAGGTTTGCCTTTGTGAATAATTATGCATTTTGATCTTCCAGACTACTACCAGCTTGCTTTCTTAGATTTTCCAAATTCTAATCTGATAACACTTGAGATAAAATCATCTATGCCAATAAGAATACATATCAACAGAATTGGAGAATAGAAAAGACACAGAGGCTGTCATTCAGTCCTGCAGCAAATACTGAATACTAACCAGGCAGCAGGCTTTTGTTCTGAAGGCTGATAATTGAGACATCTAAGATCTCCTTGATCTCATATTTAAAATAAGGATAAAAGAATGCCTGAAAATGCGTTCCCTTCTCATTGGAGCCACACATGAAAATTAAATCCTGCTACCGATCAAAAGTAAATTAATTTTACCTATTAGGAAGCACCCACATGTATGGCATATTAGAGAGACTCACACACAGGGCACATGAGTGCCCACATGTGTGTGACAAGCAAGCCGTGAGATTTCTTTCTAACTTCAGAAGCACTGCTTGCCTTTAGAAGAGCAGAAGAGCACCGACAAGGTCATTGCTTTTCACTAAGTCTTTAGTTTTTTCTGGTCTGCGAAAAGACATGAACCAGAGTTATTTCCTCTGAGGCGTGCCTACAACCTAAGGGAAGAAAATGTGCCTTATGACCACTGGGGCAAGTGCTGTAAATGTGCTCAACTGACTTTATTTATTTATTTATTTATTTATTTATTTATTTATTTATTTATTGCGGAACCGGGGATTGAACTCAGGCCCTGGTGCTTGCCAGGCAAGCGCTTATTCTACTGAGACATCTCCCCGGCCCCTATAATTTATATTATTAGTACACTTTTTAGGTGTTGAAGATGTTATAAATGTATCATTAGATAAAGTAAATGTTTATTTTTACAATCTAGGTATGCTTACTATATTTAAAAAAAATCACCTTACTCCTTCATGTTTAAGCTTAACGTCCCTATTAAAATCTTTAGAGTCTCTCTTAACAATTAAAGACAACACACATGAATAGAGAAATTATATACCAAATAGTTTAATTCTGACATTACTTGAACAATTAACATACACAGGAATATTCCTTGATTTGATATGGTAGTTTTGAATCATCCTAATACTGGACTGACCTTTGAAGAAAATTAATTTTATTGTTGGCACCAATCAAACTTGCGGTGAGCTTCACCCTTTTAGGGTGTCTTTGATTGGAGTACTGTTGAATGAGGTCTCCGCAGTGTCCTGCCTGGCTCGTGTCCCCATCATCCACTAATCCACAGGGACTGGAGACCTTGTAGTAAGCTTCAAAACTCTGACAGAAGTACTAGATGAGTTACTGTTACCTTGTGACAGCGTCACCTGATTTTACAGCCTACTTTTGCCTTTTTCGTTGCTCTGAGGCTCTCTTCTGAGAGATCAGTGTTATTATTTATTTATTTATTGGCAGAACTGGGGTTTGAACTCAGGCCCTCGCACGTGCCAGGGAAGCACCTATTCCACTGAGCCATCTCCCCGGCCCCTGAGAGATCCGTATATACGTGTGGCCTGGTTGCTATCTTTCCCGTTTCTGAGGCTGCTGGTCTTATACCTCACACTCAGTCTGGTTCTTATATCTCAAGTTGAGTCTATCCCACAATGTCTCACGCCGCTTCCCCCCCAGGTTGGTGAAGTCCTTTGCACAGGCAATTCTTTGGCGTGTTGCCACGAGTCTTTGTTGTTGCTGTAATTCAGGCCTTTGCTATCAGTACATTCTGGTCTAATTTAGTCTTTAATAGTTTATGCAGGAAACAGGTTTAAGGACTCCTCGCTCTGCACACACACGCTGGCTTTGATCTTCCATCTAGTGTTTGTGCAACACCCTTTCTTATGTGGAGCAGGATGTGACCATTCACTTTGAATAAGGGGAGCAAGGTAAGTGCGACGAGATGTCACCAACTTAGGTTAAAACAAGACCTCAGTACACATACATTAGGATTGCTATCTCTTCTTCTTGGAGCTTTCCCTTAACAAGTATGAGTCATCTTCATTATCTCTTGATTCTGTTGGCTTGAGGTTCACATTGTCTTCAAATAGAACAGCAATCCCTACTTTTTTCTGGGTTCTTGTCACATGGAGTATTGTTTTCCATGCTTTGACTTTTCATCTATGAATTTCTCTTTGAATTCAATGTTTTTCTTGAATGCAACATATTATTGGATCTTTTTTCTTGATTCATTCTGCCAGTCTGTTTCTTTGGTGAATTGAGACCATTTCTATTGATGGTTATAACTGACTTGTGTCAGTTTGCCCTTGTCATATTATTTTTCTCTTGGTACCATGTCTTTCCCCTTCGTTTGGTTCCTTCCCCGCCTCGTAGCTTCTTTCTGTTTGTACTTTTGGAATTGGGGACCTTGTTTTCTCTATCTACAGTATCTTTCACAAGACTTTGTAGAGCTTGTTTTGTGCTCATGGATTCCTTCAGTTGTTCTTTGTCATAGAGCTATTTTATTTCTCCATTAATTCTGAGAGATAATTTTTCAGGATACATTAATCTGGGATAGAAAGAAACAAGACCAGAGTGGGCTTGGAAGTGTACCTTCCCTACTGAAAGATACTGTAACTGCAGGCAGCATATCATTTCCTGTAGGCTGGAGAGATACTGTCACAGAGGAAATGAGCCAAGAGAAGCCTCGATTTCTGACCCACACCCATCATGATATGATAAATGTTTGCTGTCATAAACCTCTGATAGATGAATAATATATTTTTCATATCATATAACTCACTCTTCTTAGTATGTTTAGTTCTTTGAATTTCAATGAACACTGTATATACTCTGTACCCTGTACAAAAATTAAGATTGGAGATATTTCTACTACTTCCAAAGTTCCTTCCTGGTACTATACTATACTATACTATAATATATTATAATATAATATTATAATATAAAATATAATATAATAAATATAATAATATAAAATTAATATTTTCTTCCTTTACTCTGTCCCTGGCAATCAGTGATCTGTCTCTTGTCCTTAAGATTTATCTCTTTATGTGATATTGTATGAATGGAACCATACAGTGTACAATATTTGAGTCTGACTTTCCTGACTTTGTACAATTCATTTGACATTTAGTCACATTGCTGCATGTAGTGGTAGTGATTCATTTTTACTTCTGGGCAGTATTGTATTTTATGTGTGTCCATAGTTATTTATTGCCAGATGATGAGTTTTTGAGGTAATTCAAGTTTATGGTGGTTAAAGCTACTAAAATATTTGCAAATTTACATATATATGAAAATA
>NW_004524660.1:5047538-5050076 GCF_000260255.1 Octodon degus
GCGGCATTGTTTTTGTTACTAATTGAATTCATGTCCAGGTTGGTATCGGGTGAAAGCAGCCTGTGTACCTAGAAACAGATGAATGGAGAGCAGAAGCATGTTATATGCACCTACTGTAATACTCATCCATTAATAAGGGCAAATTTAAGCCATTCATAGGAAAATTAGACATACTAAAACCATAATGCTGAGCGAAATAAATCAGTCATAGAATGTTAAATATCACACAGCTTCTGTACTATGAGCAACTCAAAATATAAATAACATAAAGATGAAAATAAAAGAGAAAGGGAAGGAGACAGGGAGGCAGACCCAGTGGCCTGAGAAGGGATCTGAGGAGGAAAGGAGAAAATAAAATTGGGATGGGAAAGTAAAAATGATCAAGATCCAAAGTGTGTATTTACCAATTCCTCAATAGGAGTGTAATTATTACTTATTGCAAACATATATAGATTTGAAAAAGAAAAACATGCATGCCTCAGGGTAAAGATTATATAGGTTTATGGTAACTCTTTCAGAAGTGTGAGATGCCTCAGAACTGGCAATTGGCTGAGTATATTTTGTATTCCCACCAGTAATGTGTAAGAACACCCATTGCTTTGTGTCCTTACCAGAACTGGGTGTTTTCAGGTTTAATTTTTAAACATTTTAGTAAATCTGTAGTGGTGTTTCTGTGTGAGTTTGATTAGTATTCTCCCAATGGCTAACACTAACTGTGATTGCACGCTCTCACCGGCCTTCCAGGATCCTCTTTGGTGAAGTGTGTGTGACTCTTGCCAACATTTTAAATGCTATGTGGGACCCATGAGAAATAAACCAGATGTTTCCTGGTATTAGGGAGAATTTATTCTGAGTCTTTTAGTGTTATATGGTACATTAGTTGTAGGGATGTTTTGTTTTTGCAGATAGTATTTATTAGTCATGAAAATAAGGAAGTTCCCTTGAAGTTTTAGACCTCTTGTATTTATTTTTTAAAATTTGATTCAGTTTAATTAATTAATTAATTAATTAATTCTGTATTTAGGGAAGGGTCTACAGGGTGTTCAGGATCTCCTAGTAGGTTGGACTCATAGTGATCTGCCTGTTTACAGACTCCCAAATGCTGGGACTACAGGTGCGCATCATCAAGCCCAGTCTCAATTGCAGTCTCAGCGCTCCCCGGGAGCGGGAACAGCACGGCAGGCCCGGGGATGGAGCCCCAGCCCCTGCCCTGCTTGCAGGCACCTTAATCTGCTGAGCTGTTGGGCCGGTTTTCTTGTAACTATTATTATCAAGGGGCTCTGAGTTCCATCCAGGTATTTCTGTATCTATTAAATTATCACGTACTTTTCATCTTTATTCTATGAATGTAGTGAATTGTTGATTTTCAAATGTTGAACGAAGCTTGAAATTTTAGTAAAAAAGCTATTTGGTTATGGCTAAATTGATTAAGTCCACTTGCTGATAATTTATTGAGGGATTTTAGAATTACGTTTATGAGGGATGGTGACCTGTAGATTTCTTCTCTTATCTGTCTACTTTTTCTCTTTGTGTAACCTGAGGAGGTGGAAATTCTCAAATGAATTGAAATTTTTTAAAATATTCTGGCAGAGTTCATTTACAATTGTTGTGATTTGTTTTTAAGAATACAAGTATTTTCAATTAATATATTTATGATATATACATATTCTTTTTTGTAACTTTTTTTTGGTCAAACGTGCTTTATTTCCTTTGTTTTATAGATTTGTGGTAAAAATGTGCAGTTCCTCTATTGTTTACTTTTGAGAAATTGCTTGATTCTAACTCTCCCCACTAACCACATTCTCTCCTTTCAGTTTTGCACTTAATTTGTAACACACACATCGTACAGACAGCCACCCTCCCCCCACACATCTTGTCATTGTTATTTCCTAGTGGTTTGGAGAATTGTACTGTGGATTTATGCCGGTTTAAGAAAAGGAGAAGTTAATGCATTTTTACATTTTTTTCTCTTTCTCTCCTCTTAAATTCTTGGGACTTTTTTCTTCTTTCTCCAGTTTTTCATGCATATGCCTGGCAATATAAACAACCGAGTTGAATACAACACTATGCAATACAACAAATACTGTCAAATTCATATTATTTGTTTAGTGAAATCCTGCATCATTGCTAAATTTTTGTCACTATTTTTTATTCTTTTTAAAAAATAAAAAGGAGTATTTATTTTATCGACTAAGCTGGCTGTTAGTTCCATAGCATCAAATGGTATTCATAAATATGAAGTCATATCCACTCATTTGTATCAATTAATACACTGTACTACGTATAGCTGACTCTTGGATGTTTGAAAATTTTTATTTCCCTCCTCTGTTTATTTTTTTTTATTTTACAGACAAAGAATAAACAATAAAAACAATGGTGTAAAATTGCAAAACAAGAGACTGTAGGAGAATCACAATGTGTAGTACATTGTATATTGTTATTTTCAAAGTTGTTGCTCATATTACAAGATATAGGCATTGAGAACTGATCAAAGACTACAGGCATAAAGCTTTCTTTCCAATGAACTAATAGTGATTA
>NW_004524660.1:5051856-5052890 GCF_000260255.1 Octodon degus
TTTCCTTGTGGCCCTCCTTTTTCTCTAATTTTGGTCTGCAAACTTAGGTTGTTAACCCTCTAGAAGACAAGCTTACTGTTATTACCATACAACCTAGGCTGTTAAGCTTAACCTCACTATCTGTCTGAATATCAAACATCTTAGGCATAACATGGAATAGGTATTTTTCATCAAGTATTGATATGTTGAACTTTAAGTCCTTATAGAATATGATGAAAAGACATTTAAAAATTAGAATATATTTTTTAAAATAGGTGTAAAGAATTATATACTTCTTATGTTTACACATATGTCCAAAAATCTAACCATATAGAACCTTGAAGCAGGACAGTCCCACAATATTCCTTTTCCTATCTCTTGCCTTCTAAAAATGGACTTTATTCCTTTTTAAAATTTCATTTCATTTCATTTTGAAGAGTAAAAATAAAGCAAAAACAAATAACAGAAACAAAGACAGAAACAGGGTAACATACAACAATACATATGTTACAGATTTTCACAATAACTGTAGCTAATTACAAATGTTTGTTCTATTATCTGTTTTTATCATCAAATCTGTTGCTCAGAATAACAGATATAGTTACATAAGATTGGACAAATAAGGACTCTTACTGCCTGCTTTTAATAAACCTTCATTATTTTTCTTGTCTTTTTTAATTTAAAAAATATTTTCATGAAAGCATAACAATAACTGATAAGACATTAGGAACAGTACACATTTAGAGGACGAAGACAAGAGGTTTTTGTGTTACACTTTGCTGCCTCTATGTCATTGCTGAGATCACAGGTATCAGCACGGTGTTAGTCAAGGTGAAAATTCTACACATTAACTGCTATTTGCAATCAACTGATGGAAATTACTAGTACAATCACCCCAGACATCCTTTACATACACTTGCATGTTTTTCACCCTTCTTTTTTTCCTATCTTTTCTCATTTCTTTCATCTTCATTGTTTAATCATTAAGTTTAGTTTTTCTCTGCTTTACTACACCTATTATACTTTTCAGGTTTTATTTCTTCTTTCAGGTTCTT
>NW_004524660.1:5053595-5065124 GCF_000260255.1 Octodon degus
GTTGTCTTTTCACTCTGTTGGTGATTTCTTTGGACATGCAGAAACTCCACAATAAGATGAGATCTCAGTTGTTGGTTCTTTGAAGTATTACCCATGCAGTTTGATTATTGGCAAACTGTCTATCTGCCTATTTTTTTTTCAAGGAGATTTACTGTTTATATTTTACTATTTAGATAATTAATCCATGTTGACTTGAGGTTAGTACATGGCAACAGAGTCAGATCTTGTTTTAGTTTTTGGCAAGTGGAGAGCCAGTTTTCCCAGCAACATTTGATAAGGAGGCTGACTTTCTTCTTATGAACATATTTGGCTCCTGTGTCTAAGATAAGATGGCTGAGTGTATTTGTACTTTGATCTACACTTTCTAATCTGTTCCATTGATCCTCTTGTCTGCTTCTTTGCCAGTACCATGCTGATTTTATTACACTAGCTTTGTAGTGCAATTTCAAGTCAGGGAGGGTAATATTCCCGCCCTTGCCTTCGATACCCAGGATTGTCTTTGCTATTCTAGGTCTTTTCTGGGTCAAAATAAATTTTAAGAATGTTTTCTCTAGTTCTATAAGGTGTGTTGATGGTATTTCAATAGAGACTGCATTAAATATGTATAACAATTTTGTGAGTATGGTCATTTTCACAATATTGGCTCTTCCTATCCAGGAGCAAGGACCATGTTTCCATTCTCTGAAATCATCTGTGATCTTTTTTTTCCCCAGAATATTGTAATTTTCATTGCATTGATCTTTCATTTCCTTTATGAGATCAATTCCGAAGTATTTCAATTTTTTTGGATGGTATTGTGAAGAATACCGTTTCTTTAATTTCTCTCTCAGTGAGTTTGCTATCTGTATAGAGGAATGCTATTGATTTTGGGGTATTGACTTTGTATTCTGCTATGCTATTGAATTTGTTTATTAATTCTAGTAGCTTCTTGGTGCAGTTTTTCTGGTCTTCCAAGTAGAGGATTATGTGATCTGCAAATAATGATGGTTTAAATTCTTCTTTATCTATTCTTATTCATTTTATTTCTCTCTTTTCTCTAGTGACTCTGGCTAGTGTTTCCGGAACTGTATTGAACGAGAGTGGTGATAGAGGACATCCTTGCTTTGTACCTGATTTGAGAGTAAAATATTTAATTTTTTCCCCACTTAGAATTATGTTGGCTGTTGGTTAGTCACAGGTGGATTTTATAAGATTGAGGAACAGGCCATCTATTCCAATTTTCTATAGGGCTTTGGTCATTAATAAGTGTTGTACTTTGTCAAAAACTTTTTCTGCATCTATTGAAATGATCATTTGGTTTTTTATTTTGGTTCTGTTAAAATAGTGTAGTATATTTATAGATTTGCATATGTTGAACCATTCTTTCATCCCTGGGATGAATCCTACCTGGTCATGGTATATAATCTCCTTGATGATTTGTTGTATTCTATTTGCTGTATACTCAAAATAGTTAGGATATATATATATATATATATATATATATATATATATATATTCTCTTAATTCAATGAATAGAGAAGATTGTTCTAATAGTGTCTGTGGACAGGATATCATGTCTGCATCTTGTACAATGAATAACCACTAAGACAGCAATATGCAACATATTAATTATTGAAGATGTGCCAGTAATCAGTTGTGAAACTCTCTCATTGATATTTATTTCTCAACAAAACTATTTTAAAAAAATTTTATTGAAGATTTTGTATCATGAGGGAAATTGACCTGTAATTCTCTTTTTGGGTTGAATCTTTTCTACAGTTTTCGTATCAGGATAATATTTGCTTCCTGGAAAGATTTTGGAAGTATTTGTTCCTCTTAATTTCATTGAAGACTTTGAGAAGTCTCTAAATTTTTTGTAGAATTCAGCTGTGAATCCATCAGGACCTGGTCTTTTCTTTGTAAATTTTGGATTGCGTGCTCAATTTTATTGGCTGATATTGGGTTATTCAGTTTCTATATCTTCTTGATTCAGCTTTGGTAATTTGTACCTATCTAGGAATCTGTCCATTTCTTGTGTGTTTTTGATTCTGTGAGAGCAAAGAGTTTCAGAATAGCTATGGATTGTCTTCTGAATTTCCACAGGGTCTTAATAATTTCATCCTTTTCATTCCTCATTGCTTGAATTTGAGTTTTTTCTTTCCCATTTTTGAGGAGGTCAGCTAGTGGATTATTAATTTTATTTAATCTTTTAAAGAATAAGCTTTCTTTTTGTATTTTAGGGAAGGGTCTACAGGATGTTCAGGGTCTTACTACTAGGTCAGACTCAGGGTGATCTGCCTGTTTACAGCCTCCCAAGAGCTGGGATTACAGGTGTGCACCACCACGCCCAGTCTCAATTGCTTTCTCAGCATGCCCCGGGTGTGGGGCTGGCATGGCAGGCTGAGGAATTGAACCCTGGCCCCTGTGCATGCTTGCAGGTGCATTAATCTGCTGAGATATTTGGCTGGCCCAAAGAGTAAGCTTTTTTTTTTTTTTTTTTGAACAGGGGATTGAACTCAGGCCGTTGTGCTTGCCAGGTAAGCACTTTTTCTACTGAGCTATCTCCCCAGTCCCAGAATAAGCGTTTTGACTCATTAAATCTTTATATTTTTTCCTCTGTCTTAGTTGCATTAATTGCTGCTCTTTTTATAATTTCCTCCCATTTTTGGTCTTTAGGCTTGATTTGCTCTTCTTTTTCTAAAAGCTTGAGGAGCAGCATTAGGGTATTTATTTGTTCTTGTTCTGTTTTCCTAATGTGTGAGCTCACCACCATAAATTTCCTTCTAAGAACTGCTTTAATTGCATCTCCCAAATTCTGGTAAGTTGTGCTTGAATTTTCATTGGGCTGTAGATATTGCTTAATTTTTTGTTTAATTTCATCTGTAGCCCATTGGTTTCTGAGGAAGTAGTTATTTGATTTTTATATTTTTGTGGGTTTTGTGGTTTATTTTGTTGTTAATTTCTAGTTTCATTTCAGTGTGGTCAGATAATATACATGGGGTAATTTTTATTTTCTTGCACATACTTAAGCATGACCTATGGATTAGTATGTGGTCTATTTTAGAAAATGTCCCATGTGCAACTGAAAAGAATGCATATTCAGATGTTGTTGGGTGAAACACTCTGCATATGTCTACTAAGTTGATTTGTTCAAAGGTTTAATTCAGTTCTGCTTCCTCTTTACTAATTTTTTGTCTGCTTGACATATCTTTATGAGATAAGGGGGTGTTAACGTCTCCTGTCAAGATTGTGATATTGGATATTAGATTTTTCATGTCTGTTCAAATTTATCTTCTATAGCTGGGTACTCTCATAATTTGGTGGATACATATTTTTCACTGTCATCTCTTCCTCTGGATTTTTCTCCTAGCCAATATGTAGTGACCTTCTTTATCTCATTTGATCATTCTTGGTTTGAAGTTCAGATTGTCTGCAAACAGAAGAGCTACTGCTGCTTTTCCCTGAGTTTCTGAACCATGTAGCATTGTTCTCCATCCTTTGACTTTCATCGTATAAATTTCTTTATGGGTTAAATGTGTTTCTTGTGTATAGCATATTTTTGGATTTTGTTTCTTGATTTGCTATGCTATTCTATTTCTTTTACTTAGTGAATCAAGTCTATTTTCATTGGTGGTTATAATTGCTATGCTTTGACTTGCATTTGTCATGTTGTTTTCCTGTTGTTGGTTCTCTATTTTTTCCTGTGTTTAATTGTTTGCCCTATATTGTGGGGTCCATCCACTGTCATTCTTGTAATTGTGGTCATTTTTATCCCATTCTATCTTTGAATACTCTGTGTACATTTGGTTTGGTTGTCATGAATATCTTTATTTCTTAATTTGTTATGGAATTATTTTACTTATCCATTAAACTTGAAAGAGAGTTTGGCAAGGTATATCAGTCTGGGATGGAATTTGTTTTCCTGTAAGACTCCAAATACTTTGCTCTATGATGGGTTTTTCCTTTAAACATGATCTGTTTCTTTTCTTTTCTCTAGTTGTTTTTAGTATGTTGTTCTTGTGCTGAATTTCTGGGATCTTGAGTATTGTATCTCTGTGTGTAGTTTTAATTGGGATGATATTATTTGGAGTTCTATATGCCTTGGTTACCTGAATTTCAAATTGTTTCCCCATATTTTGGAAGTTTTCTGCTATTATATTTGCCCATATTCTTTTTATATCTTTTGTGTTGGCTTTGTCCTTCTCACTGATGCCTATTATTCTTATGTTGTTCTTTGCATTGTCTTGCAGATATTGAATTATTATTTCCTGGATTTTAGTTGTTTTGAAGAGATTTTTCTTTACATTTTTGCAAGCTGCGATGGTGTTTTTAAGGACTGAAAGTCTATCTTCACTTTCATTCAAACAGTTTTGCCAACTTGTTATTGAGTTTTTAATTTCCTGTTTATCTCTTTTAATCTGCCTCATGCATTCTATTTCTTTCTTATATTCTTGTTCAGGGTTTCCATCATTTTTCTATTCTCCTCTATGTTTTTTATCAGTGTCTTTAGAAATGCTTAGCAATTCTTTCAATACAGTTCTTTCTTTTTTTAACCCGGGATATTATTTCTGGTCTGATTTCCTGTATACCCTTCTGCAGTTGTTTCTTTACTTCCATTGCTATTATTTCAGAGATTTCAGGTGTGTGGCTTCCAATTTCTTTTATGTTGCTGTCTCCTGGGTTTTTTTCTAGGTGGGCTTGGGGCCTGAGAATGCATTTTTGTCATTTTCCATTTTAAAGAGAACTCTATTTTGACTTCTGCACTACGTCTTTGTGAAAGTTTTATAGTAGGTAGCTGCGTCACTGCAGTCAGAGCCTCTCTGTAAAGTCTATTTTTTAATGCATCTCTCCTGTGTCAGAGACTCTTCTTTGTGTGTGCTCCAAAATTTTGCCTTTTGTATTGATTGAGAATGGGATATTGGTTTTCGCTTGGCAGTGTCCTCTGTTCTTCAGTGTAGGGATTTTTTGAGCATCTCCTGATATTGTTACCCGAAGGAGAATATGTGGTTAAGGCAGATATGGTTTCCTAATTACAGTAGTACAATTAGCAATAGTAATAACAGGTAGTAAAATTGAGAAATTAACAAAGTTTTGTAACTAATGGGTTCGTACTTTAGGTCACAGGGCCAAACCTTATAGCTATATAACAAAGCAGTTCTTAAACTGGGAGTTTGTAGTTAGGTTAGTTCCCCTGAGTTGTCTCTGGGCACCTCGTCTTCATGTACCTGGAGTCTTCTGGGAAGACTAGCTCACCTGAATTACTTGTTGCATCTTTGTGCCACAAGGATGCTCTTGTAGGGCTGGGTCTCAGCAGGGGACCCATAGGACCTAGCAGTCTGCCTCAGCTCACGGGTCTAGATCTACTGAATTCGAACTGAACCAGCTGGGCCTGGACTGCTTCTGGCTACTGTACTGGGTTCCTTCCTGCTGTGCCCCACCAAAGTGAACCCACTAGACTGAGTGGACCTCCTGGGCCCTGCTATGTGTGGGACTCTGCAGCTCCTTCCTGGTGTGGTCTGCCAAAGTGGAGTGGACTTACAGGACCACAGACACTTTAAAAGGGTCTTTTTCTTGGATTTGATGATGGTGCTAAGAATAGAGATTATTTTCACAATTTTTTTATTGTCAGAAACTGTCATATAATAGTTCGTAGTTTGGACAGGCATGGGTGAGTTTACAAATGCTGCCTCCAAGGTATTTCTTTTTTTGTTATTATTAATTTTATTGAGAAACAAATAGCAATGAGACGGTTTCAAACAGGTTAGTAGGATAGTTACACTAATTAATACATTGTATATTGTTGTGTTTGTAGTAGTTATTCCTAGTACAAGGTGAGACATGATATTCTGTCCAAACACTATTAGTACAAATCAAGCAAAAAAACCAGATCTTGGTAATTGATGGGTTTGTACCCCAGGCAGTAGTCTACCAGGTCATCAGGGTGGTGGGTGAGTCAGCACGGTATGGGAGTCCCAGAACCCAAAATGGACTTTATTCTGTTCCAAATACATTGAAATTATATTCACTTACCCTTTGTGCTTTTTTATGTAAAAAGTAATGCATATAATTTTAAAAATACCACAGAAAATTTATGAAATTAAAAATTATCTATTTTGAAAAGTATTTTTCAAAACATACAAAAATAGAAAATTGCTACGTGTGCTTATATTAGATTTTCCTATATTGCACTCTGCATACACAGTGCCTGTCTGTACATCAACCAAAAGGACACGCTTATTTCCTAATGCACTTGATATTGGATATTGACATTTTAAATTTGTCCTCAAGAATTTCTAACTTATTGTTTCAATATATTTTGTTCAATAAAGGTTAAAAATGACTGATTATATTTCTGAATCTTCTGAATAGAGCATAAACAACTCTAATAAGATAACTGCTCTTGAAAATTTTTCATTTCAGTTTTAGGATAGGTTGGAGTGTGACAGCTAGAATTATGAATTAATATATTAAAGAGGGAGAAAAATGGTGGGAGAAACTAAAATAAGTTAATACAATAGTTCCTCAATAATTGGTTAATTTATTTTGGAGAGTTTTTAAGTGCCTGTTTGGTAAAATGTTATTTACACTGAGATTTCAATGATTAGAAGGCTCCAGTTATATGAAGAAAAGAAAGAAGAATTACTAGGTGGAGAGACAAGCTAGTGCAAAATGTCTTATTTAGGGATAAATTTTGTTTACAAAACACAAGAGGAAAACATTATCGCATGCAAATGTGAGATGAGATAGAAGCAATCATTATGCAAATTTTGTGCACATCGAAGTCCAAATAAACATTAAAAATATGATAGAAACTGTGTCTAGAATCAAGAATTGAATAATTCTTACCTATCTAAGTCATGGAAACTTATTGTTCATTTACAAGACTGTTCTGCAGCTCACCCTGGCTGTGCAAACTAGTTCTAGAAAGTGATAAATATGATTTTCCATAGAGCAGGACACTGGACTGAATGTTTTTGCTTCTTGGTACACAACAAAGCTTGGACCGTGCGTTTTCCACCAGCTTTCTGCTTTTCAATACTCTGATACTGCTAATTCTAGAACAACTATCTTGAAGATCACAAGAAAGATCCCCCAAAGTTAAAAAGAAATTACATATTCATTAAATACTTGATCCTCAAGGAAAGGAAAGAATGCAGCTTAAAAAAAAAAAGAAAAAAAAAGAATGAAATTGTCATTACCTCCACTGATTCTGAGAAGACAGCAGTTGGATTTTCAGTAGTAAAGTGTTCCGTTTTACTCAAGTTTAAATGCATTAGATTTATTCAGCAGTTAACTTAGAAGCAGAAAAGCAGGCAGACACATTAGACTTGAGTTCAGAAGTGAAGTCTTTCTAATTAGAGAAATGTTACAGTTGCTAACAGTTAGATGCTGTTTAAAACCAAAGATCTGAATACCATTTTCAAGGAAATCCTGCAGATAGATATGAAAAGACAAAAAGTTGAGTCTCAGAGCAACACTACTGAACATAAAAAAGAAACACATATAGTTTGCACAGAGCAGCAGAAGTCCTAGTCTGCCCAAAATAAAACTGAAAAATACTAAAGCTAGATAACTGATATTACTTAAATCATAAATTTTATTAAGTTCTATAAATAAATATAATACGATACTGACAGAGGAGCCAATTAATCATTGTAGCTGAATTAAACATAAAATCAAACTAATACAGTCATCTGCCCTCTGGAGCAAATTATGTACCACAGGAAAATGTAGTGTTCTTGCAAACGGTGCTAAAATAAGTGGATTGTCACGTAATAATCTAGGCCCAAATATTATACTTCTACTGAAATTAAAAACAATTCCAGGATTAGATAGAAAAAACAAAAGTGTAAAATTCTTTAAAAAAACATGGGGTGACTTCTGCATAACCAGGGTTATGACAGCGACTTTTTAGGAACAATGTCAAGGACAGAATTCACAAAGAAAAATCGATAAATTTGACTTCATTAAAAAAAATGCCTCACAAATTCACTGTTAAGAAAATGAAAGGACAAGCCACAGATTCATCAGAAAATATTTTCGTATATAAAATAAACCAACTACTGTTAATCAGCTATTTTTTTTTTTTTTCAGAACTGGGGATTGAACTCGGACCCTTGTGCTTACCAGGGAAGCGCTTATTCTGCTGAGCCATCTCCCTGGCCCCAATCAGCTATTCTTATTTTGATTATCTGTAATATATGTACTGTTGTATGTTACACTCTTTCTGTCTTGGTTTCTGATTTTTGTTCTTGTTTTTGTTTTTGCACTTCAAAATAAAATAAAATTATAATAAAAAGAAAATATCATACTCAACAACAAATTTGCTAACAGTATGTAACATAACTACTATGGTTAATATTCTGTTCTTGTTTTAAAATTCTGTACCATTTTTTCTCTCTTTAAAATTAAAAAAAAATGCAATCATCATTAAAAAAGAAAACATTTTCAGAAGATACAGCTGATGAAAGATTCTTGTATAAAAGATACCATGAACCCGTAAAATTCATAAAAAGAACACTAACAACCAACTTAAAAGTGGAAAGATATCTGAACAGATCTTCCCCAGAAAAGCCATGCAGATGGCAAATAAACAGGAAAAAGTGTCCAACATGATGCCATTTTATCATTATAATAACAGTAAGATATTGTTATGTACTTATGAGAGTGGTCATGATCCCCAGAATGGCAGCAGGCTGTGGCTTCAGACGTGTGCAGGAGCACAGACTCGCTGTGATTGCTGATGGAAGTGTAGAACAATACAGCTTCTTGGGAAAACAGGGTTCCTTGCAAAACCAAACCTACCCTCACTCTACAGCCTAGCAGTTGTGGCCAATCACTGAGAGATCAGGTGTTTATATGCAGAAGACAGAGAGAAAAAGGAGGAACAGCAGGGAATTAAAGAGTATGAAACTGTTGTATAGACTGTAAAACTGTTGTATGAAAGGAGAGTAGGTTAGCACTCCCCTTGACAAGGATAGAAGAGGCCCTTGGGCCTGATAACATGCATATGGTTAAAACATTGACACCTACTTCATGACATTTAACCACTGTTTTTCGAGCCCAAGTCCTGCGTGTCAGGGAGAACTTCTGCTGTGCTCTCAGAACCCCTCCAGACCCAGCCCAAGCCAAGCCAGGAAAGTGTGTGGGAGAGCTTCCATGCTCTCCTTTGCCTGCTGGATCCATCCGGACACAGACTGGGCCCAATTGTGAGTGAGTTCTTCTGTCCTGCTCTCTGAATCCATCCAGACCATGCCTAGGAATACAGGCCTGGGGTAAAACTCTGCAGATGAAGTCCATACAGAGAGGCAAGGGGCCAGAACCACCCAGAAAATACAGGAGCAGAACATCTTGCCAGATGGAGACAACAGGTTCATTTCCAAGGGCTTCAGCAGGAAGAAGCTGAGCACAGCAGCCAGACCCAAGCCAGGCACAACTAGATGAACTCAATGTCATAGATCTGCACCCAAATTTCAGTAGGTGCTGAGGTTATAACTGCACCAAAGCTCTACACAAAAGGTCGGAGGACAGTGCTATACAAAATGACAAAGAGAAGGAGCAAAATGTAACTCAGGCCCCAAGCCCACCCAGAACAAGTGCAGAAGAAATTGGGAATCACACAGTTGAAATGTCTGAATAAATAGCGTCTGAAGTAAAGAAAGAATTGCAGAAAAGCATAGAGGAACTGAGATCAGAAATAACCTCTGAAATAAAAAAGAAATCTCTGAATTAATAGCGTCTAAAGTAAAGAATCAAATGCAGAAACAGAGGAAATCAGATCAGAAATAATCTCAAATAAAAAAGAAAGGATAACTATAATGAAAGAATTAATAACTGATTCTGAAGAAGATGCTGATAAAAATAGAGGGGATTAAAAAATGATGGAATCCTTCAATGAGCAATATAGGAAAGAAATAGATCACATGAAGCAGAGTCAAGGAGATACAGAGGAGTTTAAAATCTTAATCACAAGCTTGCAAAACCGTTTGAGTAAAAGTGAAGATAGAGTTTCAGATCTTGAAGACGCTGATGCAGCTAGTGAAAAGGTAAGAGAGGATCTCTTAAAAACAACTAGGATTCAGGAAAAAAATAATCCATCACCTCCAAGATGATGCAAAGATGTACAAAGTGAGACTAACAGGAATCAATGAGAAAGAAGGAGTCAGTACAAATGATATAAAAAGAATATGGGCAGAAGTAATGACAGAAAACTTCCAAAATATGGAGAAACAATCTGACATTCAGGTAACCGAAGCATACAGAACTCCAAAGAACATCAACCCAATTAAAAACACATTGAGACATATAATACTCAAGATCCCAGAAATTCAACACAAGAACAATATACTGAAAGCTGCTAGAGAAAAGAAATACATCACATTTAAAGGAAAACCCATCAGAATAATGGCAGACTTCTCTTCACAAACCATGAACTCAAGAAGAACATGGGGGGGCTGGTGAGATGGCTCAGTGGTCTAAAGTACCTACTTAGAACAAGCTCAGCAAAAGCACAGATGACCGCGGTTCAATCCCCCAGCACCACATGCCAGCCAGCCCCGCCCCCTGGTGGGCTGAGCTGGCCACACACACACACACACACACACACACAAATAAATAAATAAAAAATTAAAAAAAAAAAAGAAGAGCATGGGGCAGAGTACTTCAAGTCCTCTATGAAAACAAATTCCAGCCCAGACTACTATACCCTACAAAACTCTCTTTCAAGTTTGATGGAGGAGTGAAATACTTCCATGACAAAAAATAACTAAAGAATTTCATGATGACAAAGCGAACCCTACACAGACTACTAAAAAGTATTCTAGAGAGGGACCAAAATGATCAGAACTCCATGAATGAGAAAAGAAGGAACCCACTAAATAGGGCAAGCAATTAAACACAGGACTAAAAGAAGTAAACAACAGCAGGTAAATAACGTGTCGATCATAAGTCAATACATCTCAATTATAATCATCAATGTAAATGGACTCAAAAAGAAACGGACTGGCACAGTGGATTAGGAAACAAAAGCCAACAATATGCTGTATATAAGAAACACACTTAACTCAAAGAAATTCATAGGCTGAAATTCAAAAGATGGAAAATACTACATGCCCCAACACCTCAGAAAAAGGCAGGGGTAGCAATCCTGTTCTCAGACAGTCTCAACTTCAAACCAAGAATGATCAAATGAAATAAAGAAGGCCACTATATACTGGTTAGGGGAAAGATTCAAGAGGAAGAGGTAACACTCGTAAATATGTACGCACCAAACATGGGAGCACTCAAATATATATGACAAATCTTAATGGATGTGAAAAATCTAATATCTAATAGCACAATCTTAACTGGAGACATTAACACCCCCTTATCCCTAAAAGATAGATCAAGCAGAGAAAATTCAGCAAAGTAGCAGACCTGAACCAGAGCTTGGAACAAATGGACTTAGTGGACATACACAGAGTGTTCCACCCAAACACAGTTGAATACACATTTTTCTCAGCTGCACATGGGTCATTTTCTAAAATAGACCACATACTGGTCCATAGGTCA
>NW_004524660.1:5065224-5068347 GCF_000260255.1 Octodon degus
ATTTTTCTCAGCTGCACATGGGTCATTTTCTAAAATAGACCACATACTGGTCCATAGGTCATGCTTAAGTATATGCAAGAAAACAGAAATTATCCCACGCATAGTATCTGAATACAGCACAATGAAACTGGAAACAAACCACAAAAACAACCAGAAAAACCCCATAAATACATGGAAATGACTGTAAAACAGTAAATACTTAGTTCATTTTTATTGTTTAAAGAGAATAAATGTAGTAAAAAACTTTAGAAGTAATGCAGAGTTTCACTAAACAAAACTATATGAATTCAACAGTGGTTGCTGTCTTGCACAATGTTGGCTTCAAATTAATAATTTATATTACCAGGTATAAGTATGCAAAATTGATTAAATAAAGTTATCAAAAATTGCAAAGAAGAAAAAATAACTAGCATTATCTGGTCCTTTCAATAGACCAGCAGAAATCAGCAGTACAATTACCCAAGCTATTCTGTATATATATACATAAGTATAACTTTTTTCCTTTTTTTTCTTTTGTCCTATTCCTCATTCCAGTTGTTCCTTCTCTTTGAACAGATTCTTTCCCTTTTACAGTATCTGTTGTACCTTTCAGATTTTATTTACTCTTTCAGGTTTTTGCTCATGTGAGTCTGATTTATTTTACTTACAAGTATGATCCCTCGCATCCATTTACCTATAAAAGCCTTGAGTTTATCTTCCCTAGAGCTGAGGAATACTCTATTGTATAAAACTACCACATCTTTTTTTTTAATCCATTCCTTGGCTGATATGCATGTGGGGTGTTTCTAAGGTTTATCTATGACAAATTGTGTGGCTATAACTATGAATACACACATATCATTGTGCTATGATGTTTTCAGTTCTTCTGATAAAATACTCAGGAGGGAAATAGCTGAATTGAATGCGGCCCCTACTACTAGAATATGTAGCGTCCTACTTTGTCTAAACACACAGAATATATAAGCCTGAATGCACTCCTACGTAAATTATAGACTTCTGGTGACTGACACTCCAGGTTAGGGTCATCAGCTGGAGCACAGTCGTCTCTGGGGCCCAGTGTGGAGCAGAGCAAGCTGAGCACGTGGGTGGCGAGGGCTATCAGCAAGAGCACTGTGACAGTGAGTCCACTTTGCTGCAGACCTCAAATTTCTCTTATCAAAAAAGCCTACTGTTTTTTAAACTAAAAGAGTCACAGAGTATATATTTGTCTTCGGACACCAAAAAAAGCAGCAGGGAGGTAGATGAAAACTAATACTATGGTGTTCTAAGGCTTGAATGAAGTATATCAAGGAGAAGCAAACAGTGGAATCAAATACACTGATAGGTAGGGCTATACATTAGCTGATAATCAGTGGAATTTTCGCTGATAAAAATTCCTTTTTTTTTTTTTTGTATAGTGGGGGCTTGATGGAATTTAAGAAGAAGGAAAAGAAAAGAGAGAAAGTTACTCTTTAAAGGAGCTTTGTTGATAAAGGGGGGAGAGAAATGGGGAATTTCTGCAGGGTTATATAACACTAGCAGGCTTTATTAAAAGCAGGTGGGGCACTATAGTATTTATGTAGGAATGCTAAGATATTTATTTTAGACAGAAGAGAACTGCTGAGACAATATTCATGAACAGTTTAAGGTATAAGACACATAATTCACACACATGGAAGACAGCAGTAGACAGGGATGGAGTCAGCCCATCATGACAGGGCAAAGATGAAGTGCACAGGTATAAATGTGGGTAGGTGGGACTATAGAGTGGTGAAAACACGTGAGCATATTCTCATTGTTTGCATTTTCACAATAAAATAAGAAGCAACCTCATCAGTGTGTGGCTGGTGAAAGATACTTTAGAAAGTGTGTTTTTGGTAAACCTAAAAGACCAAGGAAATATAGGAAATGTTGGAAACTGTATAGACCCAGGGTCATTTGATATTGGGGGTTATAAATTTTAAATGAGCGTGATTGCAATGAATCACTCTGGAGTTGAGGTTAAATTAATATAAAAGTTGAGTTTTGAGGTGAATCAAGTGTTATGAAATGAAAAGGCGAGCTCAGTGGATTTTTGACCCATTGAGAGGAAACACAAAGCTTAGCTGCATGGATAGGAAGCTGGTTCCAGTGCATTAATGCCTGAAATCAAGCTTAGGGATGGAAAGTGATTATTAATAATGGAGTGCAGGCATGAGATGAAGTGTGGGCTGAGAAGGCTAAAGTAGGGCTGAAGACGCACTGGCTGGAGGCCAGGAGATCTAGAAAGTGAGAGGAGGTTGGCGGGATGGTGTGGATGGATAAGGGCATTGTAGAGAGCTACTCTACAATCACACTAAAAGAGGTGACCATGATTCAGGAGCTAAAATCCTAAAATTTATTGGGAAGTTCTGTGGGTGGTTGTGCCAGAGAGGGGTAGTTAAGGTTAACTTCAAAACAGGCTTATTTTGGGAAGAAAATAGGATATTGTTCATGCAGTGTTACTGTGCATCAAGGCAGACACATGACCCCCCCGAGGTTAGGAATGAGGAGCAGGAGAGAAAGGTACTTACCAGGGACTCTAACAGTGAAGCCGGCCTCCAGTGGCCGGGTGCAGCCATCAAGAGAGCAAATGAAAAGACACAGAGAACTCAGCTCCTTCAGGGACTTGGATGGTGACAAGACTGAGAATTAGTGCAAGGGTGGGACATGGCTCTACACTAAGCTGAGGAACGGGTTCTGGATTGAAATCGGCAAGTCTATCCTAACACCGAGTCTAGTATACATAACTCCCTGCCACTAAGTGAGTGCTTCTGGCCTTTCTTTACTTCTAACTAAACTCACACTAATATAACAAGCATTGTGCTTTTCAGCAGGACTCTGAATCAACTGGATGTAATTTTGAAAATAGTATTCTGACTGCTCTGTTCTGCAAATGATAGAACATGGGGCAGCCGAAGTTGACACAAAATTACAATGGCCAGGAATTCACTAAAAATGCAAAAGCGTAATTCTAAGACGTTTTAATTTTTTTTTTTAATCATTCCTAAGGCTGTGTGACAAATTCCTAGACCAAAGGGCTCAAAACAGCAGAAATCGTCGCTCATGCGTACGTAGGCTAACATCGCCAAACTGAGGGCTTTTCTTTTTTTTTTTTTTTTTTTT
>NW_004524660.1:5068447-5084650 GCF_000260255.1 Octodon degus
CATGTGGTGCTGGGGGATTGAACCGCGGTCCCTGATGCTTTTGCTAAGCTTGTTCTAAGTAGGTGCTTTAGACCACTGAGCCATCTCCCCAGCCCCAAAACTGAGGGCTTTTCTACTCCAGCTTTTGGAAGGCCCAGGTAGTCTGGGTTTGTAGCAGTAAGATATAGTTGATGCGTCTTTTTGCTCGGCCACTGTCCCTGTGTCTGGGGCCCAAGTTTCTTTTGAACTTACAGGATACTGGGCAAAGAGGGCCCAATGCAACCCATGATATTTGGCTGGATTCTTTGCTTATTATTTTTATGGGTAGATTAAATTTGCTTATTTCTTAAAACCTTTATTATCCTTTCATAAAAGTATACATGGTACCAACATTTTAAAGACAGTTCTTACATTTAGGAAAAATTAGCCATGGAACTCTTAATTTTTAATAAATGTTATTTGCTTTTAATTTGTAGAAATGTTATTCTCATAAAAAATATCATTCCAAAATAATTTGAACCTGTCCTTATTTGAATTAGTAGTCCTAATAATTAATTTTGTATTATTTTAAAATTTACTTTGGGATGTTATATGCTTCCTTTCTTCATGCCCTCCTAACTCTTCCTGTAGCAGGAAATCTGCTTGTGTCTACCGCTCCACATACTTCACATCTGCTCCAATCCGAAAGATGCAGAGCAGCAGCCTCCCTGTTCGTGGATTACCCCTGTGTTTCTTCGTTTGTGCACTGAAGGTATTTCTGATTCCTCCACGAGAGCTTCTTGGTAAGTGGGTTAGAAAATCTGTCCCTGCTCCTTTTGGTCTGCCATAAAGTTTTCTCCCGGGAAATTCTACTGTTACAAATCTAACTTTTCCAAGTGTTTGAAGATAATCATTAAATAGACGTATTCTTAAATGTGTCAGGGGAGAAAGCAGTGCTGCGTGGAGAGGCAGAGAGTGGAGTATGTGGATTCAGGGAGCTTCAGGTCTCAGTGATCAGGAGAAAAGAAGCAGCGGAGGGAGAGAGCTTGCAACAGTGCAAAGCTTCCGTTACCACTTTCCCTGTAGTTTTCTACAGAGAGAGTGAGAAAGCAAGTGGAATAAGGTCTTGCAGTCTGTGGCAAGCACTCAAGCTTCCTTCCATGGCCGTAAATTTCTCCCAAATGCTAAGAACCTAGTCAAATTTGGCAAACCAGCTGAGTAAAAAGGTCATCTTCTTGCCTAATGGCAGATTCAGTAGTTTTTAACCACACAATTCCCTCTATGCTCATAATTGTCCCTTGCAAAAAATATAGTGTTACAGCAGACTCATAAAACTGGTACCTCTGGAATAAACAGGAAAGGGCACAGTCTCCTTTCAAAACAACGCATGTGTCAATAGACTTTAGCTTCCATTTAAAACAGAAAGCGGTAATTCCACTAACAATGCAATAGATTTGATAGAATGCCCACTCGACCTTTTAGTGCACAGATTAATCTGTTTGCACCCATTTAGATCAGTATATCTTGCATACCGTAGATACAAATCTGATTTTACATATATTTACAGTTCCTGAAAGAAGTTGCAATACTCAGAGAGAAGGGGAGCTTAATAATGACTATGTTTTAAAGTAAACTTTTCATATTTTCCAACCTGAATAAAAGTAAAAAGAAAAAAAATTCAGTGCATGATGTAAAGACTGGCTTCATCTTTTAAAATGAAAGAGAGCTTAAATTTACCTCAACTTGGAAGTTTACGGGAACATGACACTTGAAATAAAATAGGAATAACAGTAAAAATCCATGTATACAAAACCTTTTCAGTTAGGCAGGTGATAGCAGGATATTTCACAGAAATATGTATTAGTCAAAACCCTAAATTTTAATGGAAAGATAAAGAAACAGAGTTTTACATTCTGTGACTTAAAAAAATGAAGCATGAATTTTTAATTTTTTTATTCATTTTAATGAGGAAAAAAGATAAAATAGCAATGAGACAGATTCAAAACAGGTTAGTATGATAGTTACAATAATTAATACGTTGCATATCATTGTCTAGTTATGCAGAGGACAAGATGTAGACACGATATCTTGTCTAAACAATATTAGTACAAAACTATCTTCTCAATGAACTAAGAGAAAGTAGCTGTGTATCTATCCTAACTATCTTGTATATACAGCATTGAATTTTAAGGAGCAGATTAACTGGGTAAAAGAACATCCCAGGGAACCCAGTCTTTGGAGAGAAGAGGGTCTCAGAGTTGCATAGCAAAAACAAACAGAAACTCCCCTTCGGTGGAATACAGAGAACTGGAAAACACTGTCTGGCTTAGAGTTTTGAGATCCAGGTCAAGTGGTACTTTGTGACCAATTGTTGGTAGACACTGACAGTGAGAACTCTAGAGTTGGATGCCCTCACCTAAAATCTTTTTCACAGATTGCTGATTGTGTGAGGAGGTTACTCATCATTTCTTAGTTTGTTTTATCCATAAAATGGTGATAGTCATACTTAGCTTATGGGAGGAGAGCTACAATATATGGTCCCAGCGTAAAGGTGTGAAACTTTTCTGGTGCCATTCAAGATAGCTGGCAGACCCTGGGCAGCAGGCGGCACTCTGGTGTGCTCTGACCTTGCTTAGCCCCCAGTATGCAGGGTGGAGCTCCTGCTGTTGCAGGTCCAACCTTTTCAGAATTTAGTGGTAGTCTGAGTGGTCTGTGGGATGCAAGGGACATGTCACCTGTGGGCCCAGCGCAAGCAGACGCAGAGCTTTCCTGGAGCTACTTAAGAACCTTGGCAGACTCTGGGCGGCCTGCAGGACTCTATCAGGGTGATCAGTGGAGCTTGAAAAATGCCAAAATGCAGGAGCAAAAGACATTCTCAATCCTCCAGCCCACTCAGAACAAAGCCAGGAGATAAAGACATACAAAATATGATATCACACACCTAAAATTTCTGAAGTGATAGCTACTAAAGTAAAGAAACTGCTCTATCAGGTTATAGAAAAAATTAGATCAGAAATAATCTCTTAGGTCAAGAAAGAAATGATAACAATCATGAAGCAATTGCTCAGCTCAGCTAAAGAAACTATAGGTAGAAAAGAATAGAGCACAGTAGAGAAATGATGAAAACACTGAATGAACAATACTAGAAAGAATTGGAATGCATGAAACAAATTCAACCAGATATTCAGGAAGTTAAGAAGTCCGTGGAAAGCTGGCAGAACTGCATGAATGAAACTGAAGACAGACTTTCAATCTTCAAAGAGTGGTGCAGAAAATGGATGTGAAAGGAGAGATCTTTTAAAACTAACAAGGAGCAAGGAAATAATTCAGAAGCTAACAATGATGAATGAAAAATAATATAAGAATAACAGATGTTAATGAAGCTGTGGAAGACAGCAAAAATGACATACCAAGACTATTTGCAAAAGTACTAGCAGATAATTTTCCAAAAAATGAGGAAAGAACCTGACATGCAGACAGCAAGGCAAATACAATTCCAAATATATATATTCACAATAATCACAATACATCTACAGCTCGGTACATAATAATAAAGATCTCAGAAATACAGCAAAAGAATTAGAAGCAGTTAGAGAGAAGAAATAGATCATCTACCATGAAAAGACCATCAGAATCATGGCAGATTTCTCAACACAAACTGTCAAATCAAGAAAAGTCTGGAGTGAAGTATTTCAGGTGCTGAAAGAGAATAACTTCTAACCCAGACTGATGTTGCCTGCAAAACTATCTATCAAATTCAACGACAAGATAAGATTTTTCCATGACAAAGAGCAACTAAAGAAATTCATGACCAACCAACCACCCTTGCAAAGCGCACTGGTAGATATTCTACAAAGAGACAGAAGTGATCACAGATTCAAGAACAACAACAACAACAACAAACCCCACAAAACAGAGCAAGTAATTAAAGAGAGGGAAAAAGGAACCTATGGCAGGAAAATAACATGAAAAAGATAAGCCAATGCATATCAGTTATCACCATCAATGTAAATGTGCTCAGTACACCAATTAAAACAATACACCAATTAAAAGAAACAGACTAGCACAGTGGATTAAGAAACAAAATCCAACAATGTGCTGCATACAAGAAACACATATAACTCAAAAGGCAAATCACAGACTGAAAGTCAAGCAATAGAAAATAGTCCTCCATGCCATAGGAAATCAGAAAAAAGCAAGGGTAGCTATGCTGGTTGCTGACATTATCAACTTCAAACCAAAAACCATTCAAAGAGATGAACAAAGTCACTGCATACTCGTTAAGGGACAACTGCAAGAGGAAGTTATTATTAAATACATAGGAAATGCCAAGCTAAGTCAAGAAACTATACAAACTCTGAATACCCCAAGAATGAGAAACAAAATTGGACATATAATAATAATATATGTCTCCTAAGAAGGAGCACCAACATATATAAGACAAATATTAACAGACATGGAAAACCAAAGGAGCAATAAAGCGAATAGCAATGGGGGACTTTAAGTGGTACTGTCACAAACAAATAGATCAGCTAGGCAAAAGATCAGCAAAAAAATAAAAGTAAAAAAATAACAGAAGTAAACCAAACTTGTGAAGAAATTGACTTGAAAGACATTTGGAGAGTGTTTCATGCAGCAACAACAGAATACACATTCATCTCAGATGCACATGACTCATTCTCCAAAATAGGTCGTATTCTAACACACAGAGCATTCCTGAGTAAATGCTAAGGAATTGAAGTTATCCCAAGTACAGTATGTAACAACAGTGCAATAAAACTGGAAATTATAGATGATGGAAGCACTATAAACACATGGAAATTAAATAACAACCTCCTTCACAATCAATGGGTCACAGATCAAATTAAAGAAGAAATTAAAAAAAAATATTTACAATCAAATGAAAATGCAGTTGCAACCTACCAAAACCTGTGGGATGCAATGAAAGCTGCCTTAAGAGGAAAATTTATAGCAGAAAGTTTGCACATTAGGAAAACAGAAGAAGCCCAAATAATCAATCTTATGCTACACTTCAAGGTCCTAGAGAAAGAAGAGCAAGTGAAGTCCAGTGCTCAAAGAAGGCAGGGAATTATAAAGATTAGAGCAAAAATTAATGCATTGGAAATGAAGAAAATACACAGAGAATAAATTAATCAAATATCTTGTTACTTGAAAGAATAAGTAAAATTGATAAACCCCTACCAAACCTAATCATAGAAAGAAAAGATAAAATGAAAATTCATGCAATAATGAAAACAGCAAAATCACTACAGACTCTAGAGAAGTTCAGAAGATTATCAATATTTACTTCCAAAATCTTTGCTTTCACAGGATGGAAAACACAGAGGAAGTGGACAGTTTCCTAAATACATATGAAATGCCAAGCTAAGTCAAGAAACTATACAAACTCTGAATACCCTAATAATGAGAAATGAAATTGAACATATAATAATAAAAATAAGAAACTATCAACAAAAAAAGCTATGTCCTGATGGATTCACAGTGGAATTTTGTAAGAAATTTAGAGAAGATATAATTTCAACTTTTCTCAAACTCTGCAATGAAACTGAACGGGAAATAATGCTCCCAAACTCATTCCTAGAGGCAAGTATTACTCTGATTCCAAAACCAGAGAAAGATCCAACTAAAAAAGAGAACTACAGGCCAATATCTCTAATGAATATAGAAGGAAAAATCCTCAATAAAATGCTAGCAAACAGAATGTAGCAAGTCATCAAGTGTATTGTACAACATGACCAGGTGTGATTCGTTCCAGGAATGTAAGGATGTTTCAACATACACAAATCCGTAAATGTAATACACTACATAAATAGAGCTCAAAACAAAAACCACACGAACATCTCAATAGATAAAGAAAAAGATTTTGATGATGTTCAACACTCATTCATGACCAAAGCCCTACAGAAAATTGGAATAGATGGCCTATGCCTCAATCTGATAAAGGCAATTTCTGAGAAGCCAACAGCCAGCATCATACTAAATGGTCAAAATCGAAGGCGTTCACTTTAAAATCAGTAATAAGACAAGGATGTTCACTGTCTCCACTTCTATGCAATATAGTCATGGAAATGTTAGGGACAGCAGATAGACAGAAGGGAGATAAAAGGAATAAGGACTGGAAAAGAAGAAGTCAAATTATCATTATTACAGTTGAGATGATATTCTACATAGAATACTCCCAAAAGTCCATCAAGAGTCTTATACATTTAATCACCGAATTCAGCAATGTACCAGGATAGAAGATGAAAAACCCCAAATCAGTAACACTTTTGTACACAGTGATTTCACTGAGAAAGAAACTAGGGAAGCCATACTTTTCACAACACTGAAAAAAATGGAATACTTGTGAATCAGTCGCAAAATGGTCATAAATGATTTATTCAGTGAAAATTACAGTACTCTGAGAAAAGAGACTGAAGAGGATTTGGGGAAATGGAAAGATATTCCAGTCCCTGGACAGGAAAATCCTACATTTTGAAAATGGCCATACACACAAAATTGTTATACAGATTCAATACAACCTTGATTAAAATGCCATTAGTATACCTCACAGAATTATAGAAAACTTTCCTCAAATTCATTTGGAACCAGAAGAGACCTGGAATATCAAAAGCAATCCTGGGAAACAGGAAAACGCAGGAATTATCACAATCCTGGATCTGAAATTATAGTATAAAGCTACTGTGGTAAAATCAGCATGGTACTGGCATAGAGACAAACCAGAGGATCAATGGAACAGATTAGAAGATGTGACACAAGTGAAAAAACACTCAGCCACCTTATATTTGATAAAGAGGCCAAACATGGTCACTGGAAGAAAGATAACCTATTTAGTAAATGGTGCTGGAAACACTGGTTTTCCACATGCTGATGGCTATAACTAGAACTATGCCTATTACCATGCACAAAACTACAGTCACAATGGATCAAATATTTATTTATTGTATTAATTTTAATTTTAATTTTATTTTTGTACTTTTTATATGAAATAAAAATGTATTAAGTTCATATCTTTCATACAATTGATGACATAGAGAACAGTACAGGTTGTTGTGCATGTCACATATACACACTTCAAAAAGTCTCACTGAATTAAAAACAAAATGAAGGATCAAGAACAGTGGTCTTGAGGGGCTGGGGAGATGGCTCAGTGGAATAAGTGCTTCTCTGGCAAGTGCAAGGGCCTGAGTTCAATCCCTGGTTCCACAAAACAAAACAAAACAAAAAAAAAAAAACACACATTGGTCTGAAGCCTATTCATAGGATCTTAGGATTTAACAAATAACAAGAAATGTGAAATTTCAGACCACAGCAGTGTTGACAACAAAATGATAAATACAGAAGCACAAATTTTCACATTAAAAACAATAAAATCTACATAACCAAAATGCAAAGCTGAACATTAATACAAAAAAGAAAAAAATCAAAATCAAGAAGCAAATGAAGATCTATCAATTAAATACCTATTTTAAAGAAATATCTAGAACATAATACAAAAAGTGATATTTACCAATAAGAATTCATAGTTTTCTTATATACTTCTCTGGAATTAGAAGAGAATTTATCATTTAACAATGGGAATGTGGGGGCTTCTGCACTCTCCTGTGCCCTCTGGACCAAGCACAGGCCCACCACGTGAGACAGACCTTTCGCTGTGTTCTACAGGCTTCCTCCACGCCTCCAGAGCCAGTCCAAGACTGTCCTGTGAGTGAGAACCTCTGCTGAGCTCTCGGGACCATCCCGGATCAGATCAACTCCAGGCCCAGCAAGTATGTGGGAGAGCTTCGGCACTCTCCTGTCCCTCCTCCATATACTTCCAAACCCAGCCCAGGCCTGGTATACAGACCCGGGGTGAAACTCTGCAGCTGAAGTCCCTACAATGAGACTAGGGTCAAAATCATGCAGCTAATCCAGGAGCAGAACATCTTGCTAGAGGGCACAGCAGGCCCACCTCCAAGGGCAGCAGCAGGAAGGAGATGAGCACAGAGGCAGACCCAAGCCAAGCACAACTGTATGAACTAGAACTTGGTATATTGGCACCTGAATTTTAGCAGGTGCTAAGTTTACAACTGCACCAAAGCTCTACACCAAAGGTCAGTGGATAGTGCTATACAGCTGAAAGTCAAAGGATGGAAAACAATACTACATGCCCCAGCAACTCAGAAAAAAGCAAGGATAGCAATTCTGTTCTCAGACGTTCTCAACTTCAAACCAAGAATGATCAAACGAAATAAAGAAGGCCACTATATACTGGTTAGGGGAAAAAATTCAAGAGTGAGATATAACACTCATAAATGTATACGTACCAAACACAGGATCACTCAACTATATAACACAAATCTTAGTGGATATGAAAAATCTAATATCTAATACCACAATCTTAACAGGAGACCTTAACACCCTGTTATCCCCAAAAGATGGGTCAACCTGACAAAATATTAGCAAAGATGTAGCAGAACTGAACCAGAGCTTGAAACAAACGGACTTAGTGGACATATACAGAGTGTTTCACCCAAGCACAGCTCAATATACATTTTTTTCATCTGCACTTGGGTCATTTTCTAAAATACACCACATACTGATCCATAGTTCATGCTTAAGTATATGCAAGAAAATAAATTATCTGACCACAGTGCAATGAAACTGGAAATAAATGACAAAAGAAACCAGAAACACCCATAAATACATGGAAATTAAACAACACTCTACTCAGCAACCAATGGGTCACAGATGAAATTAAACAAGAAATTCAACAATATCTACAATTCAATGAAAATTCAAGCACAACTTATCAGAATTTGTGGGATATGATGAAAGCAGTCCTCAGCGGGAAATTTATAGCTGTGAACTCACACATTAGGAAACAGAATGGGAACCAATAAACACCCTAATGTTGCACCTCCAGGATCTAGAAAAGGAAGAGTAAACCACACCCAGAGCCCAAAGATGGGAAGAAATCATAAAGATTAGAGCAGAAATTAATTCAATTGAGATGAAGAAAACTGTTCAAAGAATTAACAAAAAAAAAAAAAGCTGGTTCTTTGAAAGATTAAATAAAATTGTTAAGCCCCTATCTAACCTCATCAAAAAGAAGAAAGAAAAAATTCAAATACAAGCAATAAGAAATGAAAAGGGTGTTACTACCACAGATGCAGTGGAAATTCATAAAATTATCAATAGCTACTGTGAGAACATTTACTCTCACAGAATAGAAGACACAAAAGAAATGGATAGAGTCATAGAAAGGTAGCAAAATTGAATCATGAAGTTATAACAACTCTCAATAACGCAGTAACAGCCAATGAAATATGAAATGTAATAAAAAACCTACAGACAAAGAAAAGTCCAGATCCTGATGGATTCAGAGCTGAATTCTATAAGAAATTTACAGATGATATAATCCCTATACTCCTCAAACTCTTCAATGAAATTGAAAAGAAAGCAATCCTCCCAAAATGACTTCTGGAGGCAAGTATTATACTGATACCAAAACCAGGGAAAGATGCAACTAAAAAAGAGAACTACAGGCCAATATCCCTCACGAACACAGATGCAAAAATCCTCAATAAAATCCTAGCAAATAGAATAAATAATATTATCAAGAAGATTATACACCATGACCAGGTATGCAAAGATGGTTCAATATACACAAATCTATAAATGTAATACACCATATCAGTAGAGCCAAATCTAGAAACCACATGATCATCTCAATTGATGAAGAAAAGGCTTTTGACAAAGTCCAGCATTCATTCATATTCAAAGTCCTACAGAAAATTAGAATAGATGGTCTCTACTTCAATCTGATAAAAGCCATCTATGACAACCCAATAGCTAATATAATTCTAAATGGGGAAAAACTGAAATCTTTTACTCTCAGATCTGGTAGAAGACAAGGATGTCTTCTATTACACCTCCTATTCAATAAAGTTCTGGAATCATTATCTAGAGCCATTAGAAAAGAGAGAGAAATAAAAGGAATGAGAATAAGTAAACAAGAAGTTAAATTATCATTATTTGCAGATGACATGATACTTTATTCGGAAGACCCAAAAAACTCCACCAAGAAGCTACTAGGATTAATACAGAAATTCAGTAGCATAGCAGGGTACAAAGTCAATACCCAAAAGTCAGTAACATTCCTCTACACAGATAAAAAAACACACTGAGAGGGAAATTATAGAAATAATACCTTTTACAATAGCACCATGGAAAATGAACTACCTTGGAATTCATCTAACTAATGAAGTCAAAGATCTTTTCAGGGAAAACTACAGTACTCTGATAAAAAAGACCATAGACGATTTCAGAAAATGGAAAAATATTCCCTGCTCCTGGATAGGAAGAACCAACATTGCAAAGATGGCCATACTCTCAAAATTGCTGTACTGATTTAATGCAATCTCTATCCAACTACCCACAACATACCTCCCAGACTTAAAGAAATCATTCCTAAAATTTGTTTCGAACCAGAAAAGACCTAGACTAGCAAAGGCAATCCTGGGCAACAAAGACAAGGCAGGGGGCATTACAATTCCTGGCTTGAAATTATACTACAAGGCTACTGTGATAAAATCAACATGATTTTGGCAAGAAAATAGACCTGAGGACCAGTGGAATATATTAGAAGATGCAGAAACCTCTAAGAACACACTCAGACACCAGATCTTTGACAAAGGGGCCAAATATACTTACTGGAAGAAAGATAGCCTCTTTAGCAAATGGTGCTGGAAAAATTGGCTTTCTGCATGCCAAAACCTAAAACTTGACCTAGTTCTACCACCATGCACTAAACTAAAGTCAAAATTGATCAAAGATTTAAACATTAAAACAGAAACACTCAATCTCCTGGAAGAGAAAGGAACTCTTGAAGACTTAGGGGTAGGCAAAGAGTTCATGAACAAAAATCAAATCGCACGAGTAACACTTGAAAGAATTAAAAACTGGGACCTCATCTTATTGAGAAGTTTTTGCATGACAAAAGAAATTACTGACACAGTCAAAAGACAACACACAAATATGGAAAAAATCTTGACAAACAAGCACTCAGACAAAAGTCTGCTCTGTAGAATATGTATGGAAATCAATGTGGAGACTCCTTAAAAAACTAGGACTGGAAATCCCATTCAAACCAGCTATACCCCTACTGGGAATTTTTCCGGAGGAACTGAAAACGCCGTGTCATAGTGATACACATGTACCTATGTTTATAGCAGCACAATTTGTGATAGCCAAATCTTGGAAACAACCAAGATGTCCACCACCTGAGGAATAGATGAAAAAGATGTGGTATTTTTATACAATGGAGTATTACTCAGCTATAAAGAAGGATAAACTGGAAGCCTTCATATTTAAGTGGATGCTGATACATGTGAGCTGAGTGTCTGCACTGAAGATAGCAATGTGTAATAGTGGGGTCATGATTAAAATGCCTGTCACTCTGGTCTTCTAAATTCATACTTCTTGTCATGACATGCCAATTATGACCAGACTGTATCTCAAGTAAATGTTTTTTAAAGATGTTTCATCTTATGCCTAAGGTGTTTGATATTCAGACAGATAGTTATGTTAGACATATGTTGTAGGGCAATAATAAGCTTCTCTCTTGGAGGGTTAACAACCTAAGTTTGCATACCAAAAACTAGATTAAAAGAAGGGCTGCAAGGACAGCCATCATTTTGGCCCTAACTTTTCAAGGTCAGTGAGGGCTCAGAACATAGGAGAACCTGTACTGTAACATCATACAACTTAGTTGTTTCCCAAATTTTCTGATCAAAGAAATTATGGAGCCACAGAGGAAAGTAATCGATGATGTAATGTGCCCCTAAGGAGAGTCACATGGAGAGAAAACACTCTCTCAGGCTTTCTCAGAGCGCAAATTGGTCAAGCAATAGCTGTGCCTCATTCACATGGCTGACACTGGCAAAGGATCTACGCACTGTGGTAAAGGGTTTTGGGATAAACCTGAGGGAACTTGACTGACCATGTCAGATGCAAAAGTTACATTTTTTGTTATATGAGTCTTGCTTTATGTTGGTCTTAACCATCCAGCAGAAAAATGTAGAAACGAGGTATGATAAATGAAGCTGTGTTAATATGCCGAGCTGTGGAAGGCTCAAGTCATCAGGTTCGGACATTGCCTGTCCTGTGGATAAAACACTACTATTGTGGAGAACTAGACTATATTGGACTATTTTGCTCTATTCATGTGCCTACAATATTTGGATGGCAATGGAATACCCATCTTTGACAAAACTGAACAAAAAAAGGTGATATAAATGAAGGACAATTTTGTATCTGTGTATACTAAATAGTTAGGATAGACATATAGCTACTTTCTCCTAATTCAATAAGAAGAAAGATCTGTACTAATAATGTGTGGACAGGATATCATGTCTGTATCTTGTTCTATGAATAACTAGTACAAAGACAACAATATGCAACATATTTATTGTTGTAACTCTCCTACCAACCTGTTTTGAAGCTGTCACATTCCCAGTTTTTTTCTCAATAAAATTAATAAAAAAAAAACTGAAACATTTACAGCCAAAAAAAAAAAAACATTGGGAATATGAATTAAATGACATTTTCTTCAAAATAATTACAGAATTTGAGAACAATGTATGTACATATATATTTTATAGATGTATTCCAAAACTAAGATACATAGTTTAGAATACTTTTTATTTTTCAAGTACATGATTTCTCTCATTTCCCCACATTCAAATTGACAAGGACTTTCACAGCATCAACACCGAATTCTAATCTTGCAGAAAATTTATTTCTAAGTCAAAAAGCCATAAAGCCAAGATAAAGCATTATTTATGATTCATAAATATAATTGTGCTCCTGAGGAACAAATCAGAACTATTGAAATTATGAACAAATCAGAACTATTGAAATTACCAACTGGACAAAACTTTGAAGACAAACCAATCAATTGATAGATGAAGTCTTGTACAGCATATTGTTGGATTTTGCTTCCTAATCCACTGTGCCAGTCTATTTCTTTTAATTGGTGGATTGAGTCCATTTACATTGATGATTATGGGCCTGGGGAGATAGCTCAGTAGAATAAGTGCTTTCCTGGCAAGTACAGGGTCCTGAGTTCAATTCCCAGTACCACAAAAAAAATTGATGGTTATAATTATGATGTACTGACTTATGTTTAACATATTATTTACCTTCTTTTGTATATTTCTTTTGTACCTGTGTTTAATTGTCCTATTTGGTGGGTTCTTTCCATTCTCATTAATTGACCTGTGGTCATTTTGATCTGTAGAATATTTTTAGTAGTCTCTGTGGGGTTGGCTCTGTCAAGAATTTCCTTAGGTGTTCTTTGTCATGGAAGCATTTCACTTCTCTATTAAACTTGAAAAAGAGTTTGCAGGGTATATCAATCTGGGTTGGAATTTGTTTTCTTGCAAGATTTTTAGTACTTTGCTCCATGCTCTTATTGACTTGATGGTTTGTGAAGAGAAATCTGCCATTGTTGTGATGGGTTTTCCTTTAAATGTGATTTGTTTCTTTTCTCTAGTGGCTTTTCATATACTGTTTCTGTGCTGAATTTCTTGGATCTTGATTATTATATGTCTGGGTGTGGTTTTAATTGGGTTGCTGTTATTTGGAGTTATATATGCTTTGGCTACCTGAATGTCAGATTGTTTTCCCATATTTGGAAAGTGTTCTTCTATTACTTCTGCCAGTATTCTTTTTTTTTTTTTTTAAGAAATAGGGGTTGAAAAAAAAAAAAAGAAATAGGGATTGAACTCAGGCAACTTGTGCTTGCCAGGTAAGCACTTATTCTACTGAGCTATCTCGCTGGCCTCTCATATTCTTTTTATGTCATTTGTATTTACTCCTTTCTCACTGATGCCTATTAGTCTTACATTGTTCATGTTTACATCTTGTAGATGTTGAATTATTTTTTCTTGCATCCTTGTTGTTTTCAAAAGATCTTTTCTTACTTTTTCACTAGCTGCAAAGGTATCCTCAAGGTCTAAAAGTATTTTCACTTTCATTCAAATGGTTTTGCCAGCCTATGATTGAGGTTTTAATTTCCTGTATATCACTTTGAATCTGCTTCATGCTTTCTATTTCTTTCCTATATTGCTTACTACCGGATTCCATCATTTTTATCTTCTCTTTTTTTCTTTTGTATGTTTTAGGGAAGTGTTTACAGGATGTTCAGGTCTCACCACTAGATAGGACTTGTAGTGATCTGCCTGTTTACAGCCTCCCAAGAAGTGGGATTACAGATGTGCACCACCCCACCCAGTCTCAATTGTCATCTGCCCGCGCCTCAGGGGCAGGGCTGTCACAGAAGGCCTGGGGATCGAACCCCTGGGCCCTGGGCCTGCTTCCAGTCACTTTAATAGGTTCTCCTCTGTTTTTTTTTAATCAGTGTCTTCTTTAGAAACACTTAATACTTCTTTTATTATAGTTATCATTTCTTTCTTTACTTCAGAAACTTTTTCTGATCTGATTTCCTCTTTATTTTTCTGCAGTTGCTTCTTTACTTCAGATGCTATTATTTCAGAGATTTTCTGGTGTGTGATTTCCAATTCCTTGTATGCTAGTATCTCCTGCATTTGTGTGGAATGAACTCGGGGCATGAGAATGCATTTTGCTCTTTCTCTTTGTCATTTTGTATAGCACTGTCTTCTGACCTTTGGTATAGAGCTTTGGTGCAGTTATTACCTTAGCACCACGTCTGGATCTATCAAATTCAAACTGGTCCAGGTGGATGTGGGTTGGGTCTGGCTGCTGTGCTCCACTTTTTCCTGCTGCAACCCTTGGAATTGAACCCGGTGCCACTCTGGCAAGATGTTCTGCTCTTGGATTAGCTGGGTGGGTCTTGCCTCTAGCCTTTCTGCAAGGAGTTCTGTGGCAGGGTTCCACACTGGGCATGTCTGGTGGAGGAAGTTCCACACACAAGCCTGGCCTTGGTACTGGCTGGAATGAGGATCCAGTGAGCTCCAGGTGGTCCCACTCACACTCCAGTCCTGGGCACTGGCTGGAAACTGGATCAAAAATTTAAATATTAAAACAGAAACACTAAATATTTTGGAAGAAAATATAGGTACAAATCTTTAAAGACATAAGCGTAGTAAAGAGTTATGAACAAAACCAAACTGCATGGGAAATACTTGAAAACATCAACAACTGCGATCTCATCTTTTTGAAAAGTTTCTGCACTTCAAAGGAAATCTCCAACAGAGTAAAAACAAAACCTACAAACTGGGAAAAAATTATGGCCATCTTTCCCTCTCACAAAGCCCTTCGATCTAGAACATATAAAGAATGAAAGAAAAATCATGGCTTCCAAATTCAAAAACCAAGTCCAGAAATGGTCATCTGAGATGAATATACACTTCTAAGGATAAGAAATAAAAATGGCAAGTAAATATATGAAAAAATGTTCAATATCTTTTGTCATTCAAGAAATGCAAATTTCTTGAAACAACACTGAGATTCTATTTCACCCCAATAAAAACGGCTAACTTCAAGAAATCAGCCAATAAAAAAGTGATGAATTCTATGTTTTTTAAATTAAATACAAAAAAGACCCTGCATTCCTAGAATAAATTATTTAGTTACAATGAAAACAACAACAACAACAAAAAGATTCCATCTTTGTAGGTTATGGGGGACATTCATGCTGTGCCCCAAAGAGGTCTGGGTCCAGCTGGCTAAGGGGAGCCAGTGAAACTGTATAAGCTAAAGTGAGCCACTTTATAACCAGAATAGAACTTAGGAGGGTTCTTCTGGTGTCATTCTGATGCTAAAAGTCTGGGGAAGCAACATAGGACTCTTGGTTTGCTGCTGTGTTCTGTGCATAGAAAATGTTACATGTGGTCCAATAAATTTGCTAAGCCAAAGAAAAAAAGAAAGAAATCAGCCAATAACAAATGCTGGAGGGGCTGTGGAGAAAATGGAAACAGTCTTCACTGTTGAGGGGAATGCAGACTAGTACAACCACTACGGAAATCAGCGCGGAGCTTCCTTACAAAGCTAAGATTGGAGATCCCATTCAAGCCACCTATTTCCCACTCTGTATTTTTCCAGATGCACTGAAAACCCCACACCACAGTGGTATATGCACACCTCTCCTTATAGCAGCACGTTTTGTCATTGGCAAATCCTGGAAACAATCCAGCTGTCTTTGAATGGATGAAAAAGATGTGGCATTTCTACACAATGGAGTATGACTCAGGTATAAAG
>NW_004524660.1:5085563-5086633 GCF_000260255.1 Octodon degus
ATGTATGGTGTTAAAATGACATAGGTTTGCAAGTTTAGAAAACGGTTAAGAACATTAGAAGGGTTTTTAAAAGTGTTGGAAAGGGTTATAAGAGTGTGGGAAGGGTTTAGAAAGCCTTAAATACTAAGTAAAGACTAAAATAAATATAAGATCGCTACTTGTCTGTTTTTTACTAATCACAGGGGTGTCTGGACTGAAACCTCTGAGATAAGTGAGGGACCTGGGACCACTATATATGCCTAAGAGCAAGTGTGTTAGTGTGCTGGCTTGAAGCAGTTGGAGAAGCAGCCTTAGAGCCCGTGTTAATGTGCCTGGGCTATCCCAGCAACCAGTCATAAACTTCATGGCATACATATTTTATTTTTTCTAGTCTTTGAGGTTAGAATGCCAGCATCATGAGGTTGATAGAATGGGTTGATTGTGAGAACCATGGATGTCCTTCGTGAATCTGAGCTAGCTGGCAGCTTCGCCATTGTCTTCACAATTTCACCTTGCTTTCCTGCTTTATGACAGGCTGATCTGATGTCTTCTGATAATGAGGTCTTAACGGATTGGAGCTGGCCCAAGTAACTTCATGCAGACTCGGTTACCCATGCAGCCACCCAACCTCCACATGCAGCCACATTCCGAGGAGCCAAAGGGTGAAGGCTTGACATAAGAATTTTAGGAAATTAAAAGACCAGAAATGTATACTTCGATGTCAGTGTAATAATTTTATTCTAATTTTTTTTTTACCTGAGAACATTTGAAAGCATTTTTTAACCAAACAATTGCTAATATAAATACTGTATTGTCTTAACTAGTTTATCAGATTAGCATTATGTAACAGGTCATTAATGCATGCTATGTTTAGTATTAATAAGAGTTCATTTAATAAAAACTTAAGATCCAAGTATAAATCACAACTAAAACTGTTTATTCCATTAATAGTTCATTTCAATTAAACCAGCTTTCTGAGTGTGGAAAGATATCCTACTTTGATCTTTCATTAAATTTCTTTGTAGTTTCTAATATTTTATTAATTCTAATTACAAAATAATTTTTACAAAGTACAGAACAGTTATTAGACA
>NW_004524660.1:5087638-5088842 GCF_000260255.1 Octodon degus
GCTTTATCTTGTAAGGACAAAAGTCTCTGGATTTATCATTCTTCCCAAATCAGGCTGGCATCACCTTAAAGCTTTAATATGACTTTTGCAAAGCCCCCAATTTCCAAATAAGGTTACGTTTATAGGCACTGAGGACTAGGACTTCAGTATATCTTTTGGAGGGGAAAGGAGACAATTCAGCTCTGATAATTATTATGTTACTAGTTCGGGGGGTCTTTTTCCATCTGTTATGGTCCTCTATGGCAGAAGAGAATTTTTAGTTAGGCATGTTTTAAACTATTCCTCCTCTTATTCTCAGTGGTAAGTTTGAAATGGGTAGGACATTCTACATTGGTCTGATCTTCTTTAGTGCTTTGATACTTTTCTGCTAGAGTGATTTGAAAACTTTCTTTTTCTTTTGTATTATGGAAAATTACAAGTCTCATGTTTGTGTAATCTGTTTGATGCATTAGGACTCCATTTATGTTCCAAAGCAATTAGGAACACAAGGAAATTACAGCAAAGGCTTAGTAGTGGAGGACTGGGAGAGAAGGATGACTGGGAGAAGAAAGGTTGGAAATGAGAGCAAGAGAAATGGGAGAACAGAGGATTTGTGAAGGGCTCTGCTGTTAGCAACTAAGGATATTCTGGCAAAAATGAAATTGTGGGGAGCACTTTCACAAGAAAGACTGTGAAAGGAAACATTAAATATTGTATAAAGTGTAAATTCAAGGAAATGTAACTTTATGTACAGCTTTAGATTACCTCTATTCCAATATTCTGCTAAAACAAATGTCATTAAAAGGGTAGAAATTTTACACAAGTTAGCTATTTCAATGACTTCTGGAAAGGATGAGAATTTATAGCAGTTCTGAATAATTGTTTTTCGTACTTTCAAATCTAGAGTGAATCTGACTCAGAAGAAATTGCAGGAATTTTGATATTGTATTCACAATGAACTTTATATATAACATGTATATTATACAGATATACATATAACTATAGAGCTACTTTCTCTTAGTTCAATGAGAGGAAAGATTTGTACTGATATGGTTTAGATAAGATATCGTGTCTGCATCTTGTACTATGAATAACTATTATAAAGACAAGAATATGCAATGTAGTAATTATTGTAGCTGTCCTACTAACATGTTTTGAAACTGCCTCATTGCTATTTCTTTCTCATAAAAATTAATAAAAAAGAAAAAAGAAAAAGAAAACAAAC
>NW_004524660.1:5090367-5096341 GCF_000260255.1 Octodon degus
CCCAGTCTCAATTGCAGTCTCAGTGTGCTTTGGGATGTGGCCGGCACAGCAGCCTGTGGAGTGAACACCCAGCCCATGCGCCTGCTTGCAGGTGCTTTAATCCACCGAGCTATTCGCCTGGCCCCTCCTTTTCTCTTTAGAAACTGATTATCTCAGCCATTTCAATCTAATGATAGAACTCTAACCCTGTTTACGTTTATCTCTGCAATCTCTTGCGCTTTCTAGTCTTGTCCTGCTGCAAACTTAATAGATACTTCTGTAATTTATTTGGGATAGATGAAATTGAGGAAAGCAATGTTTTAAAGTATGATTATATCTGACATACTAAATTGCATACCATAAAGTGTCACTTTTTTGGTTCCGTTTCCCATCCCACTTCAAGGAAGTGCGAATGTTGCACCTGCTGGCCCGCTCTCTGTTCAGGAGGCCCAGCATCTCCCCGCTCAGGTCCTGGCCATCACAAGCCTTCTGCACAGATCTATTGAATGAGCAAAGGAGCCTTTAGAAGTTCAGAGGCACTGGAGCTTGGCAAGTGTGCGTTAACGGAGCTTATGCTTCAATGCCGTGTTTGAAAGCAGTTGGCTAGTGTACAGAGTGCATTAAAGATGTCAGGAATGTAGAGCAGGACATCCTGAATTGGTACTTTGGAGACTATAAGTTTTTGGATGCATTTGCTTCAGAATGGTTCTGGGAAACTATATGTGACAGTGACAAAAATATCCTACAGCCAGTGTTTGTGAGGTTTTCTGTTTTCTCTTCTTCCCTCCCAGCAAGAGCCTGCCCTTCCCTGTTCACCTCTGGAGTTTGTTGTTCTCATTGCATCCTGGAAGGCATCTCACATGACGTAACTGCTAGGTCTCCAGTGGAGATGAACCGAAGACTGGAGAGGAGAGGTGTGATTGACTTACGTAAGAAAGATGGTTCAGTAAGTCAAGGAAGAAAAGCATTTACTAGGGAGGCAAAAGGTGGAGGAAGGGAGTTTATATTCCTAGGAAGAAAAGACACCTAAAAAATAGCAACTGTCTTTCTGTGAGGGGATTTGAGCAGGTAGGTGTATAAATGGGATCGATTAAGATGCTTGGAGTGTGTGTGATGAACTACTTCACCTTCTCTTCAAGTTACTCTACAAGAGACTTGTGTGATTCCTCAAGGCTCCTGGAGTTGGATTTTTTTTTTTTTTCTGGATATAACAGGTCTTTAAGGGAGACTTTTAGGGAAGTAGTTAAAAGCAATTTCATTTGGGCTATGTGTACACATTTATTTTTACTGGTAAGCCATGCTGAAATGTATATCTTTGTTTTTAATTCCATTTCAGCCACAACGACTATTTTTCCCCTTTGGAAAAAAATCTGACAAAAAATGTCTGCCATTGATTTGTAAGAAAACTTTCTGGAGAACTTCCTGTGTGATTTAATGCTGAGAAAGCAATCATATCTTCAGTGAATTCTCTGCCATGTTTATAATTGCTGCTTTCAAAATAAATATACTCAACAAAATTGCAATGGCAGAATCAGGAAACTGAAGGAAACCTAGATTCCCATATACATAAAAGCAAAAATTATCATAATTAACCCAAGTAGTTAGTTTGTCCATTCACATTTCAAAACATTAATTTTTCCATGAGAGATTTAAAAAATGATGCAAAGGCCACATAAGGAGTTTCTTAATCTGATGAGAATAAGCACACACTTTGTTTGGTTGAAGGTTTTCCCAAAGAAAGTGAGAGCTCATGCAACCAGAACTCTATTCTGGACCACAGCTGAGCTGCCCTGCAATAACACATCACAGGAGGCCTCTGCACCATCCCCAGGGGTTCTTATACCTGGTCTGTCTCTCGACTGCTTCTTCCTTCTCTCATCTGTCTCGTAAAACCACTCATTCTCTAGTTGTTTGCCACATTTGAAATCAGTTATGGGCATACTAATTGGAACTGTCTTGTCACCACCCCCCACAGTCTTTAATGTCACCTTTTATATAAGTAATAAATACAGCCTTACTTTCCTTTCCCTGCAGAAATCAGTTTTCCTTTCACAGGTAAGCATTTTGTCTACTCTTCTGATGAATTTGTTGCCCTGGACTTTTCTCAAGACTTCCTAAAAGTTGATAGAAATGACTTCTACCAGTTCCCTCCTTGTCTCAAGTTCTTCAAAAATATAAATACAATGTAGCTGAAGTTAACAGCACTTTTTGACCCACTTGACTCTTTTATAAACAATTTAAAATTGCCCATTTTATTATTCATACTTATAATATAGTATACAAATTTTTGGTTCTGAAGCAGCAAATCAATTCCAAGGTCATTTTCTGAGTCCTTTCAAAAAAAAAAAAAATGAGCTGGCAGAGTGCCAAGGATTTGGTGCAGTGTCCAATTGTTATGAAAGATTAAACATTTTAGCCAGCAATTCCACTGTCTTCTGGCTGCTTCAGAAAAACATTTGGTTGCATGCCATCTGTTCTTGGTGATTTATTTATGTCTTGTTTGTCAATTTGTTCTGAAGTATCCTCTACATTTATTTATTGATCAGTTCTGCTGGCTTATGCACTATGAAAGAAAAGAATGATTAAATAAGTAATCTGTGTCCAGCAGAGTGTGGGCCAATGTGGAAAAGATAAAACATTTGACATATTTATCTGATCTCGGTAAGTTTGTTATTAGGGGGGATAAAACAAAAGCAAAGTTATGTGCTTTGAGTCACCCAGGTGATTCGGGCTCTCCTAGCCACAGGTACAGAATTCATTAAACATTCACTTCCAGTGTTTCTGCAGCTCCTATTTGCAGCTCTGTCTAAACTTCACTGCTAAACCCTTCCACCTTTCTGAGGAATTTCTAGTGCTTCCCATGAGCTCCTGAAGAATCTGCTCATATTATTTCGTGTTAACATCTTCCGGGGCGTTTACTGCACAGAAGGCTGGTGGCCGGCAGGGGCTCATCGCAACCCCGCGATGAGTGGTCTGGAAGCTTCTGCCTGCCTGCCTGGCGTGGCTGGCATCGCTGACACTTCTGGTCTTTTTTTGCACTGTAACTTGATGTTGCCACTTCATCTAGTAAGGAAAGGGGAAGAGTTTCATTCTTCCTAACAATGTGTCCCTTGACTCCTGAAATATAACTATGCCTTGTGTTGTCCTTTATCCAAAGGATCCTTTATCTAACACGAGCTTCTTTTCAGAACTTGAGCTTGCTGAACAGGGCTCATGGCATCATCCGCTTCCTCAGCTTGATTTATTCTGCTTCTGATAACCATGACAGTTGGTTTTCTTCCTCTGAAAACAAAATAAATATTTTCATGGATAAGGACGGGTGCACAAAATTCCGAGCCCTATCACTGATCCTACAGGGCCACCTTTTGTTCTTTATTAAATGAACCCACAGTGCATCTTAATCGATCCTTGCAGGAATTCTGCAAAGTGGAAACTATTATTCATGTTTTAAGAAGAATGTATTAAAGGCAGAGAAAACAGTTCAGCGGCACACAAGGAGTAAGACTTCACTATTAGAATTGTTGGCAGCCCGATTCAGGGGTGGTAACTTCAGCAATTGAATGCTTTGATTTGCGTTCTTTTCATCGGAGAAAGTGAAAACAATGTTTTGATTACAGAGCAGCCCAGGAAATGAATTTAGGACAAGATAAAAGCTGAAGTTAAATTTTCAGTGGCTGCTTGGTCCTCCCCTCAGCATCATTTTATTGCAAACTCTGGAGCCTTCTAAGGTAAATGTGAAATCAATAAACAATAAGGCCACTGTTCAAATCAGGCATCATCGGCGTCAGAACTTGTCGTCTCTCCGCCGCTGATTGACAAGTGAATCTCAGCTAAGTGCTTATTAGGCAGCTGGGCCCCCTTCCAGTGCAGTCTTCAATTATCTTTGTTATTGTACAGAAAAGAACATTTACTTGATGAAGTACAGCTGATTTGCTTATTGTACGTCTCTGCCTTCTCGTTAATCTCTCCAGTTCTGCAATTTGTATTGGTTTTCCAGTTACTAGTGTGAATTCATGGGAGCATGTTTTATTATTAGTGCTGTTTTCTACCAAAACCAAAACCCTTTGGAATATGCAGAAAAGGTAACAAATCGCCTGGCCCTGAAGTCTTTGCAGGCTGAATATGAATGACTGGACTGCAGCAAACCGACAGGCAAGAGGGCTAATGCCCTACCTGGTAGCTCTCTCTCAAGAGCGGGTAGGAATTCATTAACATTCTCAGTTTCCACTGGAACAGCCGTCTCCTTCCCCTGGGTTCTATGGCTTAACCGTAGTTTAAAAACTTATTTTTATATGTTTGTGGATTGATTCTTAAAAACACGACTTTATGTTTGTGGTGTGTCTATTACTCTTTTAGATAGTATGTCCTGCAGCGATGCTAGACTCAACCTCAATTTTTATGCAAAAAAATAATAATAATAATTGGAGATCTCTCTAAACTGTCTAACAAAGAACCTCCCCTTGTGTGACCCTACAAGCCCTCTGATTTTTAAGAAGTACCAATCTCAAACTGTTCTTACTGCGTCTCTTCAGAAGGTCTCCATCAGAAGGTCACAGTGCCACACTGAGCAATAGCTTATTCTCCATGCACTGGATTTCCCCAAGTGTGTGCATATGGTAATGATGAGAGACAGGGTCCGTAGGAAGCCTGACCCTCTCAAAAACCAGCCTAAGGGGGAAAGAAAATCCAGGGGTTCTCTAATCAGTTACTGCTGTAGGGAGTGCACTCTCTGCACCGAAGCAGTGTGGTGTCTGCTTCCAGCGCTGGGCCATGCAAGTTAGGCGCAGGAGGTAGAGACCCACACGCAGCGTGCAACGTGCCACATGCAAATGGCGGGTTGTGGCAAGAGTTCCTGAATGAAAGGCTCAGATAAAGAGTGAGGCGTTGGAAGAATAGTGGAGAAAATGAATGTTTATCCGAGGAAAGTGACAATGACAAAAATACCTTCCTTTTTATACGCAAAATGCGATTCTGCTTACTCTCAGGAAATTTTAACCTTTTCTTTATAGATACATTTCCATATGCAAAGGAAGCACACTCTTTAGTTTCGTGAAGGTACCTATTTTCCTTTGGGAAGTGCTCGTTGTGATCTTGTTTCTGTCTTTTCTATTGACTGTAGATCCTTTCAGATGCTCCTGGGACATGACTATTTCATTTTTCATTAAATCTTGTGATATTCAATATTTTCCTAGGACTCCCCGAGAGACAAAGTGAGAAAATAATGTTGTTTTATGATAGTAATTATTTCTCAGTTGATTGTTCATTGCATGTAGTTTGAACCTTGAGTGAATTTTGCATTCTTTTCTTAGAGTTAAATGTTACTATCAATTTTAATACTATAAGTATGTCTGATATAAAATAATCATTCCCCATTTCTCAATATCAAATTACCTTTAAGTGAGTGATCATGTCTTTCCAATACCAACTTTTATTACTATTATTCAAACCTACTTAGTAGCATAAATCTTACTCATTAAGTGAAAAAAGGATGGTTAATTCTGACTTATTAAGGGAAAATTAATCATTAAGTATAACTTGTGATGCTACTTCGCATATTCGAGGATTTCTCTAACCTCTGTGAAACAAGTACATATTCTTATTTCATTCAAATCTGTGTTTTGTCCTTCCTACTGCCTAATTTTTTCTCTAATGGACCTATATGTACATAATGAATTCTACACTATTTTAAAATACATTTGTACTGTGTTCACAATGAATTGGATGCATTATTTGAGTATATTCCTTATCTTTGTTTCTAGGAAAATTTCAACACCTTTTTCACTTTCATTTGAACATACTCTGAATAGTTTTGCTTTTTCATTAGTTTGTTTTAAATATTAACCATTTTCATGTGAAATAAACCTTTAGAAGTTGTCTCTTTATTTAAACTTCATGGTCAAAAACTGGTCTTTCTGTTCCTTTGTAAAATGGTGGAATTATCGGTACATATTTACTAACCATTCATAGTTTTCATTTATAATTACTTGTTTATTGT
>NW_004524660.1:5097082-5122686 GCF_000260255.1 Octodon degus
TTCTGCTGGATGGTTAAGACCAAGATAAAGCAAGAGCTATATAACAAAAAATGTAACTTTTGTATCTGACAAGGACAGTCAAATCCCCTCAGGACTTAACACTGAAACCCTGTACCACAGTGTGTAGACCCTTTGTCAGTGTCAGCCATGTGGATGAGTCATGGCCATTGCTTGAACAATTTGCTGTATGAGAAAGCCTGACACAATACTTTCTCTCCATATGACTCTCACTAGGCATACTCTACATCATCGATCACTTTCCTCTGTGGACCCATAATCTCCTTGATCAGAAAATTTGGAACACCACTGAGTTACATGATGTTATAGTACACGTTCTCCTATGTCCTGAGTCCTCACTGACCTTGAAAGGCTAAGGCCAAAATTTTGGTTGTCTGTGCAGCCCTTCTTTTTCTCTAATTTTTGGTCTGCAAACTTAAGTTGTTTACCCTCCAAAAGAGAAGCTTATTGATATTATTGCCTTATAACATAGGCAGTAGAGCTGAACCTCACTATCTGTCTAACTATCAAACATCTTAGACATAACATGGGACAGGTACTTTCCATCAAGTATTGATATGTTACACTTTAAACCCATATAGATTGTGAAGAAACAAAAAGAAAAATATTTTAAAAAATAGAAAAAATTTTAAAAAATAGGAATGAACAATTATATATTTTTACACAGAAATTTAGAAATCTAACTATATACAGCATTGTAGCAGCACAGTCCTATGACATTTTTTTCCTTGTCATTTGTTTTTATTTATTACCCCCCTTTTTTAAAAAAACAAACATTTACTTGAGAGATGGTATGGCAGTAATTTGTATGACATGACAAGAAGTACATATTTAGAAGACCAGAATGACAGGCATTCCAAGTATGTCTTCGTGCAGTTGCCTAGTTCACAGGTATCAGCATATTTAGTTAGCCAGGGTGAAAATCCTACCAGTTAACTGCTAGTTTCAAAAACCTGCTGAACATTTTCAGGATCATTGCCTTAATCAACTTATGCATATGAATGTATGGCTTTGCCCAATGTTATGCTTCCTCCCTTTTCTCCTTGTCTTCTCTCCATTGTTTAATCCTTAAGTTCTCTTTCTTTTAATTGGGTTATATCTTTCTATTTTTATTTCTTCTTTTGAGTTCTTACACTAGGGAGACTACAATATTCACACATGTGGGTCTACTTTGTTTCACTTATGATTGTATCTTCAAGTGGCATGCACTTGAATATAAAGGCTTCAAGTTTATTATCCTTTATAGCTGAACAATCCTCCCTTGTATAAAAATACCACATCTTTTTCATCCATTCCTCAGGTGACGGGCACTTTGGTTGTTTCCAAGATTTAGCTATCAAAAATTGTACTGCTATAAACTTTGGTGCATTTTTTTTCTTGTCTCTTGCTTTCATTTATTGCCCTTGTTTTTTAAACAACATTTACTCGAGAGATAGTATGGCAGTAAGCGGTATATCATGACAAGCAGTACCTATTTAGAAGACCAGAATTACAAGCATTACAAGCATTACAAGCATGACCCTACTATTGCAAATTGATGTCTTCAGTGCAGTTGCTTAATTCACAGATACCAGCATATATGATTTAGTCATCGTGAGAATGCTACCAATTAACTGCTAGTTTCGAAAACCTGCAGAAGATTCTCAGGATCATTGCCCTACTCATCTTATACATATAAATGTGTAGCTTTGCCTCTGTCATGTTTCCTAGCTTTTTTCCTTGCCCTCTCTTCATTGTCTAATCCTTAAGTTCTTGCTTTCCTTTTAATTGTGTCATACCTTTGTATTTGTTTTTCTTATTTTGAGTTCTTATACTAGGGAGACTATATGATATTTACACATGTTGATCTGGTTTATTTCACTTATGAGTATGTATGTCTTCAAATGGCATTGTCTTAAATATGAAGGCTTTGAGTTTATCATTTTTTATAGCTGAGTAATACTCCATTATATAAAAATACCACATCTTTTTCATCCATTCCTCAGGTGATGGGTATCTTGTTTGTTTCAAAGATTTGGCTGTCACAAATTGTGCTGCTATAAACATAGGTACACATATATCACTATGATATGACATTTTCAAATCCTCCGGGAAAATTCCCAGTAGGGGAATAGCTGGTTTGAATGGGATTTCCAGTCCTAGTTTTTTAAGGACTCTCCAGACTGATTTCCATAATGGTTGCACCAGTCTATATTCTCACCAGCAATGTAGAAGGTTTCCTTTTTTCCCCACAACCTCTTCAACATTTGTTGTTGGTTGATTTCTTTATGATAGCCATTCTTTCTGGGATGAAATGGTATCTCAGTGTTGTTTTAATTTGCATTTTATGGATGGCTAGTGATGTGGAGCATTTTTTCACATATTTAGTTGCTTCTTTAATTTCATCCTCTGAGAAATGTGTGTTCATCTTGGATGCCTATTTCTGGATTGGGTCTTTAAATTTTGGGGCCCTAATGTTTTTTAGTTCTTTATAAATTCTAGAGAGTAGATCTTCCTCTGAATTCTTATTAGTTAAGATTTTTTTCCAAATTTGTGGGTTGTCTTTTCATTTTGTTGTTAATTATTTTTACATGCAAAAACTTCTCAATAAGAGGATTTTCCAGTTTTTAATTCTTTCAAGTATTACCTGTGTGATTTAATTTTTGTTCATGAACTCTTTGCCTACCCCTACGTCTTCATAAGTTCCTCCTACTTCCTCTTCCAGGAGATTTATTGTTTCTGTTTTAATGTTTAGATCTTTAATCTAGTTTGACTTTAGCTTAGCGTATGGTGATAGACCTTGCAAAAGTTTTAGTTTTCGGCATGCAGAGAACCAATTTTTTCCAGCATCATTTGTTAAAGAGGCTATCTTTCTTCCAATAAGCCTGTTCAGACCCTTTGATGAAGAAAAGCTGGCTGAATGTGTTTTTAGAGGCTTCTGTATCTTCTAATGTATTCCGTGGTCCTCAGGTCTATTTTGTTGCCAAAACCATGTTGATTTTATCACAGCAATTTTGTAGCATAATTTCAAGTCATGAATTGCAATGCCTCCTGCATTGTCTTTGTTGCCCAGGATTGCCTTTGTTATTCTAGGTCTTTTCTGGTTCCAAATAAATTTTAGCAATGCCTTTTCCAGGTCTGTGAGGTATGTTGGTGGTAGTTTGATAGGGATTGCATTAAATGTGTACAGCAATTTTGGGAATATGGCCATCTTCACAATGTTAGTTCTTCCTATCCAAGAGCAGGGAATATCTTTCCATTTTCTGAAATTGCCTATGACCTTTTTTTTCAGAGTACTGTAATTTTCCTTGAAAAGATCTTTGACTTCTTTCGTTAGATTAATTCCAAGTTATTTCATTTTGTGGGCTGCTATTGTGAAAGACATTGTTTCTCTAATTTCCTTCTGAGTGTGTTTGTTATCTGTGTAGAGTAATGTTATTGACTTTTGGGTATTGACTTTGTATCATGCTATGCTACTGAATTTGTGTATTAATTCTAGCAGCTTCTTTGTGGAGTTTTTTGATTCTTACAAGTAGAGCATCCTGTCATCTCTGCAAATAATGATAGTTTCACTTCTTCTTCCCTATTCTTATTCCTTTCATTTCTCTCTCTTGTCTAATGGCTCTAGCTAATGATTTCAGGAATATATTGAATAGGAGTGGTGATAGAGGACATCCTTGGCTTATACAAGATCTGAAAGTAAAACATTTCAGTTTTTCTCCATTTAGAATTGTTAGCTATTGGATTGTGATAGATGGCTTTTATCAGATTGAAGTAGAGGCCATCTATTCCAATTTTCTGTAGGACTTTGTACATGAACGAGTGTTGGACTTTGTGAAAAGCCTTTTCTGCATTGATTGAGATGATAATGTGATTTTTGGATTTGGTTCTATTGATATAGCATATTACATTTATATATTTGGGTATATTGAATCATCCTTGCTTCCCTGGGATGAATCCTACCTAGTCATCATGTATAATCTTCATGATTTGTTGTATTCTATTTGCTAGAATTTTATTGAGGATTTTTGCATGTATGTTCATGAGGGAGATTGCCCTGTCATTTTCTTTTTTAGTTGTGTCTTTCCTTGGTTTTGGAATCAGTACTATACTTGCCTTGAGGAACAATTTTGGGAGGATTGCTTCTTTTTCAATTTCATTTAAGAGTTTGAGGAGTATAGAGATTATGTCTTCCGTACATGTCTTATAGAATTCAGCTGTGAATCTTTCAGGGTCGGAACTTTTCTTTGTCTGTAGGTTTTTTTTTTTTAATTACATTTCTAATTTCATTGGCTGTTACTGGGTTATTGAGAGTGGTTATATCTTCTTGATTCATTCTTGGTAATTAATACCTTTCTATGACTCTGTACATTTCTTCTGTGTCTTCTATTCTGTTAGAGTAAAGATTTTCAAAGTAGCTATTGATAATCTTCTGTGTTTCCCCTGGTTCTGTGGTTATTGCACCCTTTTCATTCCTTATTTCTTGTATTTGAATTTTTTCTTTCATCTACTTGATGAGGTTGGCTAGGGGCTTATGAATTTTATTTTATCTTTAAAAGAACTAGCTTTTTGATATGTTAATTCTTTGAACTGTTTTCTTCATCTCAATTGAATCAATTTCTTCTCTAATCTTTATGATTTCTTCCCTTCTTTGGGCTCTGGGTTTGGTTTGCTCTTCCTTTACTAGATGTTGGAAGTGCAGCATTAGGGTGCTTATTTGTTCCCTTTCTGTTTTTCTAATGTGTGAGTTCACAGTTATAAATTTCCCTCTATGAACAGCTTTCATCGCATCCCATAAATTCTGATAGTTGTGCTTGAATTTTCATTTAATTATAGGTATTGCTTAATATCTTGTTTAATTTCATCTGTGACCCATTGATTGATGTGTAGTGTGTTTTTTAAGTTTTACATATTTGTGGGTTTTTTTCTGGTTTCTTTTGTAGTTTATTTCCAGTTTCATTTCACTGTGGTCATTTAATATGCATGAGATAATTTCTCTTTTCTCGCATATACTTAAGCATGACCTATAGACTAGTATGTGGTCTATTTTAGAAAATGATCCATGTGCAGCTGAAAAAAGTGTGCATTCAGCTATGGTTGAGTGGAACAGTGTATATGTCCACTAAGTCCATTTGTTCCAAGCTCTGATTCAGGTCTGCTACTTCTTTGCTAATATTTTGTCCTTGAATTATCTTTTTGGGATAAGGGGGTGTTAAGGTCTCCTGTTAAGATTGTGGTATTGGATATTAGACTTTTCATGTCCATTAAGATTTGTCTTATATAGTTGGATGCTCCCGTGTTTGGTGTGTATCTATTTACAAGTGCTACCTCTTCCCCTTGAATCTTTCCTTGCACTAGTATATATTAGCTTTCTTTATTTTATTTGATCATTCTTTGTTTGAAGTTGAGACTGTCTAAGAAAAGTATTGCCACCCCTACTTTTTTCTGAGGTGCCGGGGCATGTAGTATTGTTTTCCATCCTTTGACTTTCAGTCTATGAATTTTTTTATGAGTTAAGTGTGTTTCTTGTATACAGCATACTGTTAGATTTTGCTTCCTAATCCACTGTGCCAGTCTATTTCTTTTAATTGTTGAATTGAGTCCATTTACATTGATGGTTATAATTGAGATGTACTGACTTATGATTGACCTGTTATTTAATCCTTTTTCTCCTGCATTTGTGTGCCCTATTTGGTGGGTTACCTCCATTCTCATTCATGAATTTCTGATCATTTTGGTTCCTCTCTAGAATATCTTTTAGTAGTCTGTGTATGGTTGGCTTTGTCGTCATGAAAGTTTTTAGTTGTTCTTTGTCATGGAAGTATTTCCCTCCTCCATCAAACTTGAAAGAGAGTTTTGCAGGATATAGTAGTCTGGGCTGGAATTTGTTTTAATAAAGGACTTGAATTATTCTGCTCCATGCTCTTCTTGACTTCATGGATTGTGATGAGAAGTCTGCCATTATTCTGATGGGTTTTCCTTTTAATGTGATCTGTTTCTTTTCTCTAGTGGCTTTCTTTATACTGTTCTTGTGCTGGATTTCTGGAATCTTGACTATTATATTTCTTGGTGTGTTTTTAATTAGGTTGATGTTGTTTGGTGTTCTATATACTTCAGTTACCTGAATTTCAGATTGTTTCCTTATATTTGGGAAGTTTTCTGCTATTACTTCTGCCCATATTTTTTTATATCATTTGTATTTACTCCTTCTTTCTCATTGATGCCTATTAGTCTCACGTTGTTCATCTTTGCATCCTCTTGCAGGTGATGAATTGTTTATTTCCTGCATGCTAGTTGTTTTTAGGAGATCTTTTCTTACCTTTTCACTAGCTTGCACCTTCAAGATCTGAAACTCTATCTTCACTTTCACTCAAGTGGTTTTGCAAGCTTGTGATTTGGATTTTAAGTTCCTCTGTATCTCTTTGATTCTGCTTCATGTGATCTATTTCTTTCCTATATTGCTTATTAGGGATTCCATCATTTTTCCAATCTTCTCTATTATTTTATCAGTGTCGTCTTGAGAAGCAGTTGTTAATTTTTTCAGTATAGTTTTCCACTCTGTTTTTACTTCTGAGATTATTTCTGATCTGATTTCCTCTATGATTGTGCATTTGATACCTTACTTCAGATGCTATTAATTCATTGATTTCTATTTTTATTTCAGAGGTTATTTCTGATCTGAGTTCCTCTATACCTTTCTGCAGTTGTTTGTTTCAGAAGTTATTGGAGCTGGGGAGATGGCTCAGTGGAGTAAGCTCTTCCATGGCAAGTGCAAGGGCCTGAGTTCAATCCCCAGTTTTGCAAAAAATAAATAAATGCATACATAAAAATAAAAATAAAAACAAGCTATTTATTCACACATTTCAGCTGTGTGATTTCCAATTTCTTCTGTGGTAGTGTCTACTGCACTTGTTCTGGGTGGACTCGGGGTCTGAGATTGCGTTTTGCTCCTTCTCTTTGTCATTTTGTATAGCACTGTCCTCTGCCCTTTGGTGTTGAGCTTTGGTGCAGTTATAATCTTAGCATGGGTGTAGGAGATGGCTCAGTAGAAAAGTGCTTCCATGGTAAGCACATGGGCCTGAGTTCAATCCCCAGTTCCTCCAAAAACAATAATAATAATAATAATAATAATAATAATAATAAAATAACCTTAGTATCTACTGAAATTCAGGTGCAGATCTATGAAGTTTGAATTCTTCCAGTTGTGCCTGTCTTGAGTCTGGCTGCTGTGCTAAGCTTATTCTTGCTGCATCTGTTGGAAGTGAACCTGTTGTGCCCCTCTGGCAAGATGTTCTGCTCCTGGATTAGCTGGGTGATTCTGGCCGCTAGCCTCTCTGTAGGGACTTCAGCTGCAGAGTTTCACCCTAGGCCTTTATTTCAGGACTGGGGTGTGTATGAAGGGGTCCAGAGAACATGACAGAAGGACTCATTCTCATGTGTGCGTGGGCTGATTCTGGAGGAATTCAGCAGGCAAAGGGGAGTGTGGAAACTCTCCCACACATAGACCGGGCCTGAGCTTGAGCTGGGTCTGGAGGAGTTAAGATACCATGTGGCAGAAGTTCTCACTCACAGGCCAGGCCTGGGCTGGGTCTGGAGGGTCTAGCAGGCACAGGGGAGTGCAGCAGCTCTCCCACATACTTTCTGGTCGTGGGCTTGGGCTGGTTCTGGAGGGGTCCCGAGAATGCAGCAGAAGTTCTCACATGCCAGGCCTGGGCTGGGACCATAGGGGTCCAGTGTGCCCAGGGGATCATGGAAGTTCTCCCACACACTCACACTCACTGGGCCTGGTCTTGGGCTGGGTCTGGAGGGGTTCTGAGAGTGCGGCGGAATTTCTCACTCACACGTGGTTCGTGGGCTGGGCTGGTTCTGGAAGGGTCCGGAGGGTCCCCTATTTTAACTTATCTTATTTTATTTTTTCTGTATTCTAGGGAAGAGTCTACGGGGTGTTCAGGGTCTCATTACTAGATCAGACTTATAGTGATTATCCTGTTTACAGCCTCCCAAATGCTGGGATTACAGGTGCGCACCACCACACTCAGTCACAATGTCTCGGCTCCCCTGAGGATGGGGCTAACACTGCAACTTTTAGTTTGTTTTTCAATTTATCATTTTAATAAATATACAGCTGGTTTCTTTCTCAAAATATTTACCATAAATTTCATTTATAATATGATCACTTTAATTATCTTATTATACCCTAAAAAATTATAAAGGTCCTTTTCCTGGTTTTTAACTTTTTGTGCTGCTACCAGAAAACAGCTGCAATTAATCAACAGAGAGTTGTCACAGTTATGGAGGGTGGAATTTCCTTGTGTACTTTTTGTTTTGTTTTGATGTATGCACTTCTAGGTTTTTGATTTCTGGACAGAAGTGTGTATAGGAAGAACACGTAACACAAAAGCTTTAAAATTTTGTCCTCTAGGGCCACAGAAGAAAGTGATCGACAATGTATAGTGTACGTATGAAGAGTCATCTACAGTGAAAATATTTTCTCAGGCATTCACAGAGGGCAAATTGGTCAAGCAATGGCCATGACTCATCTGGATGGTTGACACTGACAAAAGATCTACGAGGTGCTTTACAAGGTTTCTGGGTGAATACTGAGGGAATTTGACTGACTTTATTAGATAGCAAAAGTTATATTTTTAGTTATATAGGTCTTGCTTTAACTTGGTCTTAACCATCCAGCAGAAAAGTATAACCATGATGTATAAAAAGTAATGCCATATTAATATACTGAGCTATAAAATGCTCAAGTCAACAACTTCTGACAACTGCCAGTTCTGCTGATAACCCTCTACTATTTTGGACTATTGGACTGTATTGGGTTATTTTGCTGATTTCAAGTATCTACAATATTTGAACTGGTATCAAGTATGAAAAGGTCTTTTAAAGACTTCTCCAAATGCATCTTCTTAACAGCAATAGAATACCCATCTCTGACAAAACAAAACAAAAAAAAGGGATGGGGTATAAATAAAGGACCAGGGGCCCAGGAGTTAGCTCAGTAGAATAAGTGCTTGCCTGGCAAGTGCAAGGTCCTGAGTTCAATTCCCAGTACCACAAAAATAAATAAATAAATAGTCATTTTGTAGTGAAAAAAATATGGCTATATAAAATAGGATAGATATACAGCTACTTTCTCTTAGTCCAATGAGAAGAAAGGTTTGTACTAATATTGTTTAAACAAGATATCATGTCTGCATCTTTTCTTCTGAATAACTACTATGAAGACAATGATATGCAATGTATTAATCATTGTAGCTGTCCTACTAACCTGTTTTGAAACTGTTTCATTGCTATTTTCTTTTCATTAAAATGAATAAACCATTTAAAAAAATAAAGTTTTTGTCCTCTTCTAAATTTACTCTGAAACTCAATGCGGGGTACTAAGGGTCTAGTCTCCAGATGTCAGCAGATTCCACATCTGGGGAGGACTGGTCCCTGCTGCCAAGATATGGCCTTGCTGTGACCTCCACCCAAGAGAATGAGTACCGTGACCTCACATGGCAAAAGGCACACAGCACAAAAAAGGCTCACTCTTTTCCTCCAATCCTTTCTTTTTTATTTTTTATGCCCTGCCCCCTCCAATCCTTTCTTAAAGCTGCAAATTCTACTAACAAGTGTGGAACCTTAACACTCACTGAAGGTTTCTCCCTTAATATTGCTGCATTAATGATTGAGTCCTAGAAAGAATTATTATTATTATTATTATTATTATTATTATTATTATTATTATATTCCCCATTTTGTGAAAGCAAAGCTGACCCTGAGTCACTGTGCACTGCAAAACTATGCTCATCCTTTGGGTCCTGTCCAGAAAGAATTACTGCAGACATATAAACAGACAGATGCACAAAGCCCTAACAAGTGTGCAAAAAATAAATGAATAGGCCGGCCAAGTAGCTCAGCAGATTTTAAAGCTCCTGCAAGCAGCTGGGGATTCTATCCCTGGGCCTCTTTTGTCAGCCCTGACCCTGGGGTGCACTGAGACAGCGATTGACATTGGGAGTGGTGGCACCCACCTGTAATCCCAGCTCTTGGGAGGCTGTAAATAGGCAGATCACTACAAGTCCGATCTAGTAGTGAGACCCTGAACACCCTGTAGACCCTTCCCTAAACAAAATACAGAAAAAATAAAAAATAAAAAAATAAATGAATAACAAAAGAACTACACAGGAAATTTTGGGATATGTTGATGGGGTCATTACAATGACTGTGGTCCTAGCACAGAGGGTGTTCACATATATCTAAACTCAACAAGCTGAATGCATTAAATACCTGCCATTCTTTGCACAGGGATAAACTTGAAGGAAGCTTTTAAACACAAATGGATCTACTGAGTTTCATTTGGCTTTACCCTCCTACACAGTCACTTTGCCTTTGAAACTGTTGATTAAATTCACTCTTTTGTTTGCAAGTCTTGTTCTTCATTTTTTCTGTGTGTAGCATCACTACCACTGGACTTCACCAGGCCCCAGGAGCCAAGCTGAGTGAAAGTAGGCAGAGTGATGGTCCACTCAAAGAGCTCAGTTCTGCTTCTCTGGGATGTGTGACTATGTCACCTTAGAGAGCCAAAGGAAGTTAGGAGACAAAGCTGAATTCCTAACCTCTAAAATACGGGGATTACCTTGCACATTTGCATGTACACAACATAGCAAGTTGTGTCCTGCAAGGTGAAAATGGAAGGCGTGAGAGACACAAAAGAAGAAAAATGGGACGATGTTTAAGACACAAGAGGGACTTGACCCTCCACTGCTCACTTTTACAATGACAGGAGGAAGCCATGGGTGAACGGCGCGGTTGACCTCAGCAGTTAGAAGCAGCCTTCAGTCAGCAGCCACGAGGAAATGAGAATCAGGCTGACAGCCACAAGGAATTGAGTTCTCCAGAGGAAAGAATGAACAAAGAAATGGATTTTTTCTCCAAAACCACAAAGAAATACACCTTTGTCAACCTTTCACTTTACCCTAGAGACCTATGCTGAACTTCTTTTGATTTACAGAAGTATGAAGTAATAAATCTGTGTTGTTTAAGCTACTAAATTCACAGTAATTTGTCATAGCAGCAATGGAAAACTAATACATAGGCCTACAGACTTTGATACTGGTATTTTCTTTAAATTCTGGCTGAATCCTCTAATCGATGAGTAACTAAACACTTTCTACCACCTCCAAATTAATGGGACTGTTGGTTTTGAGTCTCAAGTTAGTTATGGTGATGGTCTTGCCAACATTAAGGATAATACAAATGATACGCACATACATTTAAAATAATGATTGTTAACAATATTTACTGAAAGTTTACTACATGGCAGAGATGTTTTAAGCATATGCCATGTGTTATTCCTTAAAATATTTATAGTAAATTTTTATTAGATGGCATTGTTATAATTCTTTTCCTTTTATTTATTTTTCTTTTTGCCTTCCATTAGTGTGTGTTTGCAGTGCATAAAGTTCCCTATAGGGAATCGGTACACACACCTAGTGTGTTTCAATTCCCTTTTTCCTCCTATGTCTCTTTTTGTGTTCCAGTATCAGATTCATTTATGTATCTTGTAGGACATTATAAAGTTCATTACCATGTATACAAACCGAATGGCAGACTAATAGGCCGAAGAACATATCTAACAGGCAAGACAAGTGCACTAAGTCAAGGTACCCATAAAGGACAATTATTATGCTATAAATCATTCTTGTTAAAAGACGCAAAGAGACAGGTAAAGTAACCTTCCTAGTTGTCAAAGAGCATCGGAAATAGGACACTAAGCCTAAGTATGCTGTTTTTGGCCCACAGTTTGTTTGGCCAATTACTTTTCTACAGTGACATAAGTGTAGCTGTATTACTGCATAATAATTGTGCTGTGGCTTTGTTGTCTTTGTTTCTCTGCTGCTATCAATTTATTATCTTTTTTGTGTGTGTGGTACCGGAGATCAAACTCAGGGCCTTGTGCTTGCCAGGCAGGCACTTATGCTGCTGTGCTATCTCCCTGGCAATGTTATTATCTTTTAATATCAATAAAAAGCTCACATATGACAGAGAATAACTTGTGCTCATCACTCTCTGGTTTGGTCACATGACCACCTGAGCTAAACAGGCCTTTGCAGCTGGTCTAGTTGTTGGCAATGCATGCCGGGATTCTGAGACCTGCTTTTAAGCACAGGCACTTACTAAGCCATTCAGTGCGTTTCCGTAATTCATCCAATTTTCATATTCTGATTGTATAGCTAATCTTTCTAATAATACATGCTAGGGGGCACAAAATAAATGAGATTTATGGATGTCAAACTTTGAAAATATGAAGCAAATCATTGCAAGACAAAGTTTTAGGTCAGCGTAAGCATTAGCTGATAAAAGCTTTATATCAGCATATGGTTTATATCAGTGTAACATTTTCAACATTTGCTCGGCTACAGGACAGAAGGAAGAATGACGGCTTTCCCCCTATCTCCCCTGGGTCTGTGCACTTTGTTCATCAACGTAGTTGCTCTTCTAGCGCATTTCCCTGGTTCTCACAGGCTTCGCCAGGGGACTCTCATGTGTGTGAGGACGGCGCCGGTGAGCAGCCCGCCCAGCTGTTCCACATTAGCATGCTAAGGCGATGGACACATCCGTCCTGCGGGAGACAGAAGTGCCTCACTCTAGAGCAGCAGGGTCTGCAGGATAGTGATTCTCTGAGCGCTCCGGAGGTGGTGACAAGGACAGGGCTGAAAGCCACATATGAATTTGTAGTCAGGTGGAATTTCTGCCTCCTCTAGGTAAGTGATGTAGCCGGGTGGCCTTCAGCATCCTACACACAGGTCTTGCATTTCCCAGACTGCAAGGGCAGCAGCCATCCTTTTCACCCCAGCCTGAACCAGAACAGTGGCTAGCCCCTGGAGAGTGTAGAATATTTTCTAGGGGGAGGGTTTGTTGGGAGAGTGGCGAATACTCCGATTGAGTCTACAATTGCGTCTCTGGCAAGCCTGAGCTGAAGGAAGCAATTGGTTCATTTATTTTTTAATAGTACATGTTTACAGTAAATAATGACTGTATTCAGTGCAAGGAATTGCTGTGCACACATGACCCATCTTCATTCTTCCCCCATTCTCCTCTCCCTCCCTCCTCCTACCATCTCTTGGGCCCGTCCCTTGTGACGAAGAAGCAGGTTTCTTTTTTTTTTTTTCCCGTAATTTTATTGAGAAACAAGTAGAAATGAGACAGTTTCAAATCAAATTGGTAGGACAGTTTCAATAATCAACATATTGCATACATTCTTCCTAGTGGTTAATTGTTGTACAAGATGTGGACATGATATCCTATTTACAAACACCATTAGAACAAATCTCTCTATTCATTAAGAAAATGTAAATATATATCTATCCTAACCACTTTGAATACACAGATACAAAATGGACATTCATCCGTATCCCCTTTTCTTAAGTTCTGTTATTTGAATATTACAGGTGTTTAAACTCAGCAAAATATTCTAAAAGAGTACAGTAGCCTATAATAGTATTGGGTCTTCTGCTTGAATGGCACTGTCAGAAATTGTTGACCTGAATCCCCTACAGCTCAACATAACTGCATGGCTTTACTTCTTTTTTTAATTTTATTTTATTTCCATAATTTTATTGAGAAACAAATAGCAATGAGACAGTTTCAAATCAAATTGGTAGGACAGTTTCAATAATTAACACATTGCATACATTCTTCACCCCGCGCCCATTCCCTGCCACTCCTAGTGCTCCACTAGCTCTTCAATTAGTGTTTCAGTTCTTTGGCCTAGGCTTCACTGCGCTTGCGGTAGATATTTATGATGCTCACTTACATTCAGTTGTGGTTCATTGCAGCTTGGCAGAAGCTAGAGCTTATACGTCCTTCTAATAAGTCTCTGGCTTTAACTTTACCAACTTGCTGTCACCCAGAAGACACTAGGATGTATCTTAGAGCAGGTATGAAAGTGACTTTCCGTGCCTGACTTCCAGCCAAAATCAAAATAAAAGCGTCTATAATACATCTCCAAGAGGTTTTATGCCTAGGTGCATATTAATGTCACCAGTCTCATATTCTGATGCAAGCTACTTTTACCACTCTGCCCCCTGCATGCCATTCTCCAGTCCCCATGAAGTAAGCTCTAATTTTCAGGGTTTCCTGCTTGCCTTTTCCTCTAAGTTCTAAGCTTTCTCTCCATGCGAAAAATCCCGGGCCATCAAGTATCTGTCTTAACCTGGCCATTTCCTTTCATACTCCAGTAGCAACTGAGCAAGTTCTTAAAGAACAGGGTGAATTTGAGTGCTGTTGGATTTCATTCTCTCTGTAGCCTCTGTCTCCCTATTTTTTTCTCTTAGCCACAGTGAACTACACATTCTTATTTTGTTTTTTCCACCTGAGTGCCAGTTCTCTGACAGTAGATCCCTGCTCTTGTGCACCATTGTCTTCAGCATCCAGCATAGTATTTGGTACATTGCATAAAGAACATCACTTTTGGTTGAGTCTCCATTGTAGAGTATTAATTACATCTTTTTCCAAATCTATCACATATAAGACTACATAAGAAGGAAACTCCCTGGTCTGAGAGAAAATGTTGTCATCATGCCACATAATTATTTTCATAAACTAAAAATGTCTTTGCCTAGATGAGCAGAATAATGTAAATGCATCATTTATGAAAATACATTTAGATGTAAGCATGCACTTCTCTTTGAATGCTTTGAGAAATTCATATCTATTATATTATTTATTGCTTATTGTACCACTTTGAGGTGGAAAGTAAAATTTTTTGTTATCTTGGTTGCGTAGATAATGCCATCAGATTTAGTGTCTTTACTACTTAGGCTGTTCTGCCAGGCAGTGAAGTGATACAGGAGATGTATGTGACTGACTACAAAGTATCACATTTTATTTTGAATTTTGGAGTGTCTCGATAGTTGGTTGTACAAACTAAAACAATACAAATGGTATCTGCCATAAGAGAAATGCCCATATAGTTTTCATCACCATTTTGATTATTACCGCTAAATGTGGCAAAGACTGGGCACTGAATAACTTCTTATTAAATGAATGAATTAAGCTCTATTTTGAATTTTCATTGCCTTTCAAATCCTTCATATTGGCAAATGGCGCAGAGAGAGAGAGAGACGAGTTCCTTCTTGGCACCTGATAATAAGGGCATAGTCAGAAGAGATTCAGAGTTGAATTTAGGTCATCTATTTATTAGTTGTTTGTTCATGGTCCACTATTTCTCAATTTCATTTCTATAATCAGGAAGTTTCATCATGTGGCTAACATATAAAGAAAATATTACTTATTTCACACAGATTTTTGTGGGAAGTAAATGAGATAATGTGCAAAATGCATTTGCCACAGACCTAGCAGCTAGTAGATGCTAGATAAATATTAGTGGAAATCTTTCTGCTGTGAGGGAGAAGTGTTAATTCATATCCATTTAGGTCAGGGAGAAATTCAATCATTTTCCATTTTGGGGAAAATAGTTATTACATATTTATAATTCCAGGCCTTGATTTATGTATGCCCCATTTGCTGTTTCTAAGCAGTTTTCAACTTTTGCATACCCCTGGAGTTTGTTTTTTTTTTTTTTTTAAATTCTGGTATGTAGGTTGAAAATAAATTCTGAAAATCATATCAATATAACTGAACAGTCTCTTAGGCTGGTGGATTTAGATGTGAGTTTTAGCTAGGAAAAATGACGACAATAAAATGTTTTGTAAATATCCATACCTGATTGGAAAGAGAATATTAGAAGTTAAGCTTTTGATTTTAATATAATGGCATTAAGCTACATTTTGTGTTTTCCTTGGTATGCTAATCCATATAGAATGCATCACAGAAATTTTGATTTAGTGAAGGACTATCTAAATGATTCCTTAACCATATGAGTGCCGAGAGGTACATTTTTGCTGTCTAACTAATTAAGAATCTGGAAAGCACCACAGGTTTTGCTTTTTAAAAAAACTGTCTTTATTTTAGGTGTAAGCAGTACAGAGGGGGATTAGAAAGATGATACCCTTTCTTCATTTCTTGGGATATCATATCTATTTAGTTCATTTTATTGCTTTCCTTCAAATGTCTTTGTTTTGATTTTAAAAACTTGAAAAAAAAAAAAACATGTACTTGGTTATTTCTGCAGCTGAAGTTACTGTTTGTTAAATTCCAGGGCCTCATTTTCCTGGTAAAAGCACATGCAGATTTTTGGCTCAATGAACAATTTACCTCAACTGTATATGTATAATTTTTGTAGCCAAGATTGAGTTTGGTTTAAATAATGGCTCCAATCTGTTACCTAATATCCATAAATGACAGGAGTATAATTTTCCTCTTTGGTTAAAAGCAGTGATTAATACCTATTAACCATTCTGTTGTGCAGATGAATTTTTTTTCTGTAGAACAAAATCCTATAAATATAAGCTGCTTTTTTTACTTCTCTGTGTAAGTATTCTTTTACCATCTATATGCTGCTGATATTTTTATGTCTGGTTATAACATTACATGGTCCTTATGTACCATTTTCTATTTCTCTAAACCCTCATTCAACTGTCTTTTCATCCCCATAACAAAATGAGAGGTGAGTAACATAGTGATTATTTTTTCTGTTTACAAGATGAAAAAAATTATTAAACTGTAAACTACTTGGCCACAGGGACCATGTCTTTTTCTGTCTTTGTTCCTTTGCTGGAGGCCATTGAAGGATCTGGCATACATTCAGAACTCTGTATATTTTGTGAGATGATTAGTGGGAGTACAATAACTTGTCCAAGGTCAGATGTGGAGACATAAAAGGAAGACCAGGGCAGGGTTTGTTCAATGGTTAAAATGTTTTCCATTAATAAATGGTGAGCAGAGATGCCAATGGGTGGGTGAATCACATGCAGGTGCAGAGCTTTCTTGGCATCCGCTCCAATCATTTAAGAACTTTGGAGGAGTCTGGGCAGCCTGCAGGCTCTGATGGACTGTGTCCCTTGGTCCCCAGCATGCAGGCATGGAGCTTGTGCTGGCTCTGGTCAAAATTTTTAAAAATGTAAGAGGTTCTGGATGGCCAATGGGATCCTGGTGAGTCAGGCCCACACACACCACCCACACTGAAGCTTCACTGAGTATCAGCCAGTGGCCTCCACTGGTAGTGAGAGTCTTGTTGAGGTCTACCCTGCCCCCACTGTAGCAGAAACCTTGCGGACACGTGCCACATTGCTCTCCCACTACTGCTAACTCTGAGTGATTATTAGGAGCTTCAAAATTTCCAAAATGCAAGAGCCCGAGACATTTCTAATCCTCCCAGAACAAACCCAGGAGACAAAGACACAAGAACTTCAAAATCGCACACATGAAATTTCTGAAATGATAGTAACTGAACTAAGGAAACTAGTCCATCAGCCTACAGAACAGAAGTGAGAACAAAATAACCTCTCAGGTCAAAAAAAGAAATGACAACAATAGTGAAAGATTGAAAATAGAGAAGAAGAGAAAAATAGAGAAGAACAGAAACATGATGGAAACACTGAATGAACAGCACAGGAGAGAACTAGGATGCATGAAATGAATTCAAAAGATATCCAGGAAATAAAGAATTCCATTAAGAGCTGGCACAGCCACTTGAACAAAAGGTTAAGATTTAGACCTCAAAGACAGTGGCTCAGTTAATGAACATTAAAGGAAAGATATCTTAAAACTAACAAGGAACAAGGAAATGACAACTGAGCAACAACAAGATGACAAAAAGAAAATAATATAAGAATAATAGTTATCAATGAAGCAGCAGAAGACAGCACAAATGACATAAAAAGCCTATTGGCAGAAGTGCTGGCTAAAAATTTCCAGACATGAGAAAAATAATCTGACATAAATTTAAGTGAGGCATATGGAACTCCAAAGAGCTATAATAAAAATAAATCTACATCTAGACAAATAATAATCAAGATATAAGAAATTCTTCAAAAGAATAAAATATTAGAAGCTGCTAGAGAGAAGAAACAGATCACCTACGATGGAAAGCCCATCAGAATCACGGCAGATTTATCAACAGAAACCATGAAATTAAGAAGAGCCTGGTGTGAAGTATTTCAGGTCCTGAAAGAAAATATCTTCCAACCTATATTGATGTACCCTGAAAAACTGTCTTTCAAATGTAATGGGGGGATTAGGTAATTCCATGACAAAGAACAACCGAAGAAATTCATGACCACCAAACCAACTCTACAAAGAGTACTAACAGTTATTCTAGAAAGAGACAGACACAACCACAGCTTCAAGAACAACAGAAAAACTGCCAAACAGAGCAAGTAAGTAAAAAGCAGGAAAAAGTATGGAGCCTATGCCAGAAAAATAACATGACAAAGATAAGCCAATATATATCAGTTATAAGTATGAATATAAATGGCCTCAATTCACCAATCAAAGCAAGCAGACCAGCAGAGAGTAATAAGAAATAAAATCTAGCAATGTGCTGCATATAACAAACACATTTAACTAAAAAGAAAACTGACAGACTGAAAGGCAAAGGATGGAAAATAATTCACCATTCCACAGGGAGCAAGAAAAAGCAAGGGTAGATATTGTGGTTGTTGACAATATTAAATTCAACCCAAAAATCATTCAAAGAGATAAAGAAGGTCACTATGTATTTGTTAAGGGAACACTGCAAGAGGGAGAGATAACCAGTATAAATATGTGTGGACCTAATGTAGGAGCACCAAGCTACATAAGACAAACATTAACAGGCATGAAACTCGAATGACCAATAATGCAATTGTAGTAGGGGAATTTAACACACCACTGTCACAAGGAGATAGATCAACTAAGCAAAAAATCAGCAAACAAATAACAAAACTAAAGTTGCAAAGAAATGGACTTAGTATACATTTACAGAGTGTTCCCCCCAACAACAGCACAATACTGATTCCTCTCAGCAGCACATAGGATGTTCTCCATTATAGACTATACTATCACACAAAGCATTTGTAAGTAAATGCAAAGAAATTGAAATTATCTCATGTGTACTATTTGACCACAGAAAAATTAAACAGGAAATTATTGACATAAGAAACCACCGAAACAACAAAAACATATAGAGTTAAATAATAATGTCCTGAACAACCAATGGGTCACAGGTCAAATTAAAGATGAAATTAAAAAAATTATTTATGGCCAAATAAAAATGCACGTACACCTTACTGAAACTTGTGGAATACAATGAACGGTGTCTTAAGAAGAAAATTTATAGAGATAAACTTGAGCATAAGGAAGACAGAAAAAAGCCAAATAAATGATCTTACGCTACATGTCAAGGTCCTAGAAAAAGAAGAGTAAGTCAAGTCCCAAGCCCAAAGAAGGCAGAAAATTATAAAGATTAGAGTAGAAATTAATGCAATGACAATGAAGGAAACAATAGAAAGAATCAAACAATAAGAGTTGGTTCCTTGAAAGAATAAACACCAGCAGGTTGTTGAATCTAGAAGTTACTGGATGGGATTCTTACCCTGACTAACGATATTTGCTGATACATGTGAACTGAGCAACTGCACCAAAGATAGCAATGTATAATAGTGGGGTCATGCTTGAAATGCCAATCGTTTGGGTCTTCTAAATATGTACTACTTGTCATGACATACCAATTATGGCCAGACTGTATCTCAAGTAAATATTTTTGTTTTTTTAAGATGTTCCATCTTATGCCTAACAGGTTTGATATTCAGACAGATAGTGATGTTAAACCCACCTGCATAGGTTGTAGGGCAATAATAAGCTTCTCTTCTGGAGGGTTAACAACCTAAGTTTTCAGACCAAAAATTAGAGAAAAAGAAGGGCTGCAAGGACAGCTAACATTTTGGCCCCAGCCTTTCAAGGTCAGTGAGAAGTCAGGACATAAGAGAACCTGTACTTTAATATCATGTAACTCAGTTGTGTCCCAAATTTTCTGATCAAGGAGATTATAGAGCCACAGAGGAACTTGATCAATGATGTAGTGTGCCCCTAAAGAGAATCACATGGAGAGAAAACACTCTCTCAGGCTTTCTCAGAAAGCAAATTGGTCGAGCAATGGCTGTGACTCATCTACATGGCTGACATTGGCAAAGGATCTACACACTGCGGTACAGGATTTTGGGATAAGACCTGAGGGGACTTGACTGACCATGTCAGATATAAAAGTTACATTTTTATTTATATAGGTCTTGCTTTATCTTAGTCTTAACCATCCAGCAGAAAAGTGTAGAGATGAGGTATGAAAAATGAAAACGTGTTAATATGCTGAGCTGTGGAAAGCTCAAGTCATCAGATTCTGTTATTGCCAGTCCTGTGGATAACCCACTACTATTTTGGACTACTGGACTATATTGGAATATTTTGCTGAATTCACACACCTACAATATTTGGATGGCAATGGAATACCCACCTGTGACAAAGCTGAACAAAAAAGGTGATACAAATGAAGGACAATTTTGTATCTGTATATAAAAAATAGGATAGATATATAGCTTCTTTCTCTTAATTCAATAAGAAGAAAGATCTGTACTAATAGTGTTTGGACAGGATATCATGTCTGCATCTTGTGCTATGAATGACTACTACAAGGACAACAATATGCAATGTATTAATTGTCGTGACACTCCTACCAACCTGTTTTTTATTTATTTATTTATTTATTTTTCTTTTTTTGCTCGGAATGCCTTCAAGGCATGACTGGCTATATTGTGTTGTGGGGATCGAACCCAAGCAACCTGAGCCTGACTGCTTTGTTGAAGCAGCCACTTAAAGAACTGAGCTACTGGGCAGGCCCCCCTACCAACCTGTTTTGAAGCTGTCACATTGCAATTTTTTTCTCAGTAAAATTAATAAAAAAGAATAAATAAAATTGACAAACTCCAAGCCACCCTAATTTAAGAAATGAAAGAAAAAACAAAAATTTATGCAATAAGAAATGAAAAGAATAAATTCACTGCACACTCTAGGAAAATTCAGTGGATGACCAATATCTACTTCCAGAATCTTTACTCTCATAGGATGAAAATCTCTGAGGGAATAGACCATTTCCTAGATACATATGAAATGCCACAGCAAAGTCAAAATATATACAAACTCTGAATAACTCAATAACAGGAAACAAAATCGAAAATATGATGAAAGATCTACCAACAAAGAAAAGCCCGGGTCACAGTGGATTCACAGCTGAATTCTACAAGAAATTTACAAGATTTAAATTCTTGAAGATTTAATGCTAATGTTTCTTAAAATCTGCATTGAAACTGAAAGGGAAGCAATTCTCTGAAACTCATTCCTAGAGGCAGGTATTACTCTGATTCTAAAACCAGAGGAAGATCCAACTAAAAAAGAGAACTACAGGCCAATTTTTCTGATGAATGTAGATGCAAAAATCCTCAATAAAATACTATTACATCTGAAGATGAATATTATATTGCTTGGTTTTTAAAAACCCAAAGAGAGACAGCAAAGAGAACAGCCAGTTCCTACTGAAGGCCAGGTTGTACACATGATCTCTGTTTGCTTTCACAAATGAAAAGGATTTTTCCTTTTGATTCTTTTATTACAAGAGAGCTATTATCTGGTGACCTATAAGAAAAGTTCTAACTGGGCCAGCCAGATAGCTAAGCAGATTAAAGCGCCTGCTTAGGCAGAGCACATCAGGTCAGCCTCAACCTGGGGCGCACTGAGAGGGCAATTGAGACTGGGCTTGATGGTGCATGCCTGTAATCCCAGCACTTGGGAGACTGAAAACAGGAGAATCACAATGAGTCCGATCTATGTAGTGAGACCCCGTAGACCCTGTACCACATACATTAAAAAAGTTCTAACTATTCTATATATAGCAATAAACTTAAAAATTGTTAAAGGATTCTTGTAGTTCAATTTGGTCAAATACATCTGAGAGTGCATTCTATTTGAAATGTAATTCTCTTGTGTATGCTAGCCTGTCTATTCAATGTGGGCTAATAGTGGGTTAAAGCACCTACAGCTTGTTCATTTAATAAATTTTTAATACATTTATTATTAAAAAAATACTAGCAAACAGAATGCAGCAAATCATCAAGAAGGTTATATTTAATAACCAAGTTGGATTTATCCCAAGAATGCAGGGATGGTTCAACATATACAAATCTATAAATGTAACACATCACATGAATAGAGACAAGAACAAAAAATCACATGATCAACTCAATAGACAAAGAAAAAAATCTTTTGACAAAATCCAGCACTCATTCATGACAAAATCTCTATACAGAATCAAAAAGATTGGTCTGTATCTCAACCTGATAAAAGCTGTTTCTGAAAAACCATCAGCCAACGTCATACTAAATGGTCAAAAATGTGAAGCTTTCCCTTAAAATCAGGAACAAGACAAGGATGTCCATGTCTCCTCTCCTATTCAATATAGTTCTGAAAACATTAGCCAGAGAAATTAGACAAGATGGAGAAATAAAAAGAATAAGTCTTGGAAAATGAGAAGTAAAATTATCATTCTTTGAAGCTGACATGATACTCTACATAGAGGACATAAAAAACTCCACCAAGAGTCTTATAGATATAATCACCAAATTTAGTAATGTAGCAAGATGCAAAGTCAGCACTCAAAAATCAGTAGCACTGTTGTACACAAGCAACGAATACGCTGAGAGAGAAATTAGAGAAACCACACCTTTCATAATAACATCCAAACAAAAGAAAAGAAATACTTATGAATCAATCTGAAAAAGAAGTAAAATATTTATACCATGAAAATTATCATACTCGGAAAAAAGAAATTGAGGAAGATTTGAGAAAATGGAAACATATTGCATACTCCTGGATAGGAAGAACCAACATTGTGAAAATGGCAATACTTCTAAAATTACTATACAGATTCAATGTAATCCTGATTACAATACCATTAGTACACCTCACAGAGCTAGATAAAACTTTCCTCAAATTCATTTTGAACCAGCAGAGACCCAGAATATCAAAAGCAATCCTGGAAAACAAAGAAAAGGTGAGAGGTATCACAATCTTTGATCTGAAATCATACTATCAAGCTACTGTGATAAAATCGGCATAGTACTAGTATAGAGACAGACCTGAGGTTCCATGGAACAGATTAGAAGATGCAAACACAACTTAAAGCAGTCAGCCACTTTATCTTTGATAAAGGGGTAAAAATATCCATTGGAAGAAAGATAGCCTGTTTGATAAATTGTGCTTGAAAAACTGGTTTTCCACTGGCTGAAGGCTAAAATTAGACCCATATCTATCATCATACTATAAACAGCAGTCAAAATGAATCAAAGATTGAAACATTAAGACAGAAACACTAAATTTTCTGGAGGAAAATGTAGGTACAAATCTTAATGACATGGAGGTAGGGAGACAATTCATACTTTCTTTAAAGTAAGTTTTTTTTTTTTAAAGGTAATAAGAGAAAATGAGAGTCAAGAACAAAAATTTAAAATTTCTTTTAAATCATATGTCCCATCTTGCAAAACTGTATCTGTTAATCTGAGCAACAAATTTGATGATAAAAATAGATAATATAACAATAACCATTAATCAACTATTCTTGTTTTGAAAATCTGTAATGTATGTATTATTACATGTTACCCTGTTTCTGTCTTTGCTTTTGTTTTTCTTGCTCTTTTTTTTACTCTTCAAAATAAAAGACAATTATAATTAAAAATTTGTTTTAAAAAACTGCATGGGATATACTTCTAAGAATCAATGTCTGAGATTTCATCTTTTTGAAATGTTTCTGAAATTCAAAGGAAATCTGCAACAGAGCAAAAAGAAAACCCACAAACTGGGAAAATTATAGCTGTCTCTCCCCCTGACAAAGGTCTTGTACCTAGAACATATGAAGAATTTAAAAAAATCTGTTCTCCCAGATTCAAAGCCCTAATCCAGAAATAGTCATCTGAGTTGGATACATACTTCTCAGAGGAAGAAATACAAATGGCAAGCAAATATTTGAAAACAATGTTCAACATCATTGGTCATTGAAGAAATGCAAATTAAAACAACACTGAGATTACATCTGATCCCAGAAATAATGGCTAACATCCAGAAGCCAGCCAATAACAAATGTTGGAGTAGCTGTGGGGGATAAGGAACCCTTCTCCACAGCTATTGGGAGTCTGGACTGATACAACTATTATGATATCACTGTGGGGAGTCCTTAAAAAGATAGGAATGGAGGTCCTATTCAAGGCAGCTATTCCCCTCCTGGGTATTTTTCCAAAAGAACTGAAAATGACATAGCACAACGATATATGTGTACCCACGTTTATAGCAGCAACATTTGTCATAGCTAAATTCTGGACACAATCCAGCAACTGAAGAATGGATAAAGAAGATGTGGTATTTTTACACAATGGAGTATTATTCAGCTATAAAACAGGATAAATTTGAGTCTTTTGTTGGTAAATTGATGCAACTAGAGAGCATGCTCTTAAGTGAAATAAATGAGACTCACATGTGCAGATATCGTATTGTCTCCTTAGTGTGAGAACCTCTGAGAGAAAATAGGATATGAAGGGTACAAGGCTGCTGGGAAAAGGGGAAAGGGAAAAGTTACTGCAGAAAGAGATACTGGGTTGAGGAGGACGATGGTAGAGGGAGTAGGAGAAAGAGATATGTCTATGTAAGCAGTAAAGTTTTTTTTTTTTATCTTCTTCCCATTTTGCATGCAGATATGAAGAACTAGTTGGAGTACAACATTATGCTTTAGAACAATTATTGTGAAATTCATATTATTTTGTTAAGTGAAATTTTATATCACTTGTAAGCTTCTGTTTTAATATTATTTTGTACTGTCTTTAAAAAAATAAAAAATGGTGATTGATATTTGTTTTTTTTCCAAAAGGTCAATTTAGGGAAAATGGAATCATTGATGTACCACAACTTTTCCAATTAATATGTAACTAGGTTTATTGAGTCTTAGGAAAAATTATATTCTTTTTGCTTACGTTACTTTGTTTGCAGGAGATAGCTGCTAATGAAAAATATTGCCACTTCTTTTTCACCACAATGTTAAAATCCTGACATATTTGAGCAGGAGCTGCATGAAGACAAATTTCTGGCTTTTTCCTCTTATATTTGCAGAACCCTTCAAGATGCATACAATGCTTTCATAGGCATTATCTAATTATGTTCATGAAATAATCTCAGGAAATGGTCCAATTACTGGCCATTCTCTAGAAATGGAACAGCAATGTTGGAGAAGGAAAATGACTTGCCTAAGATCTACCGCCAGTGTGAGAGGAAGAAGGCAATCACATTGCCTTCCATGCTATACAGTGTCCCCTTGCCTTTAGAAACTGTTCTAGGTACTGGGAATGCAACTAAGAAAATAAAGACAGAAAAACCAAGTAGCTTTCTGTCATACCTGTCTATTTATTTCTGCTAAACTGCCTTCCTTCTCCCTTCTTCCTTTCCTTTTTTTTTTTTTTTTTTTTTCAGTACCAAGGACTGAACTCAGGACCCTGTCCTTGCCAGGCAAGCATTTATTCTACTGAGCTATCTCCCCAGCCTACCTTTCCTTTCTTTTCCTTTCTTTTCCTTTCTTTTCCTTTCCTTTCCTTTCCTTTCCTTTTCTTTCCTTTCCTTTCCTTTCCTTTCCTTTCCTTTCCTTT
>NW_004524660.1:5122786-5141460 GCF_000260255.1 Octodon degus
TTCCTTTCCTTTCCTTTCCTTTCCTTTCCTTTCCTTTCCTTTCCTTTCCTTTCCTTTCCTTTCCTTTCCTTTCCTTTCCTCCCCTCCCTCCCCTCCCTTTTCCTTTCCTCCCTCCCCTCCTCTTCCCTCTCCTCCCCTTCCCTCTCCTCCTCTTTCCTCCTTTCTTTTCTCTCTCTTCCACTCCCTTCCCCTCCCTTTTTTTGTCCTATCTAACTTATAATCAATCATGTGACACAGTTTGGTGACTGATTTTAAGCAAACGTTTTATTCCAATTGATTGAATGCCAGTGATTTCCTAGAGTTTTCATTTGAAAATTTCCAAATCAGCTTTGTTATGCTACACAAACATAACAAGGCTGCTCAGTGACTAGTCATATGTGATCTTTCATTTCCATATTTATCTGTGGTTTTGTTTTTATACTTTTCCATTTGGTTTGGTTTCCTTGCAATCTGAGAAGGGAGGGGAATGCTACATTTAATCTGACAGCCCACCAGCAATTGAACAGTTTCTTCTCCTTACCATTCTCTCCTCAGAGAATTTTTCAAGCTTCTCTAGAGAGTAGAGAAGTGATCTGCAGAGAGGTTCAAACGGGTGCATTTTTGCATAAAGAGTTGAAGCTGAGAAGCATGAGGACGGAGTGAGAAAGACAGGGAGTTGGGTTCGCTGATGATATCACTGTTTCCCTGCAAGCAGCCTCACCCCTCTGGACGCCTTCTATATCTGTCATCTGTGCTTTCTTGTTTATCCTAGCCACATGAGGTAAGAATTAATTTTGAGGGTTTTTGAAAGTCCTCTTTTTTTTGACTTGACATATGCTCCCTGCCTCCTGTATATTTCACAGCTTACCTGCTGTCCGTGACATCATTTCCCAAATTACTTTGAAGGTTTCAGAATTCTCTGCAGTTGTGATGTCAATGTCTTTTGGCTGGGGGAAAGAACCACTATGGGAGGTTCTGCTGCCCTCAGAAGAATTGCTAGTTGTGGAAACTTGATCTGTGTTTGATTTTCAGCGTGGCAGCCTAATGGGAGTAATCACTGACTTGCCTTCGATGTGGTTGTGTTTGCCTGCTGATTGATGAAGTCCACATTTAGTAGACTTGTTGGGATTTTTTGCTTGGTCTTTGAGTAATGCTGCTGAAAGTGAAATTAGAGCCCCCAAGGCAGGTGCCAATCCAGGGGGAGGTGGATGCACTTCCCCTGTGGTCAGATCACTTCAAGTGAGACAAATACATTTTTCTCTCCTCTTGTTTTCTTAAATTTGCATTACTAGAATACTGTTGTGTACATTTTATTTAAAAAATGTGTACGTGCAAAGATAAATCAATGAATTCATGTAGTGGAAAATCTTGACAACATGTAATTTGTATTTGGTAATTTTTGTGCTGTTCACTATTTTCTTCATTTCCAACATACTGATGACTTCAGTCATTAAAGTTTTTCCAAATATTTGTCACTCAAGTGAATATCAAAATCTGGAAAATATACGCACAATTGCAGAATTTCCCAAAAAGACAGTTAACAATAATTGATGAGAAAGGCTTGTGTTTTTCTTCCTACTGTGTGTCAACTTCACTTACTTCTTTCAGAGGTGACTTTGAGTCCAATATTATTCATATTAAGCCATATTTATGAGCACTTCCTGCTGATAGCCATGTTCCTCAACCCTTGGGATCCTGGATGTGTTTTACACTATTGCAGTAGTGTCTTCTTCAGTTATTTCTCAGCATTTAATGTCTCTGTCCACCTAATCAGTGTTCTGAGGTAGCAGTTCCTCTACGAAGTGACTTCCAGTCCCTGTCAGAATTATATCATTTGTCCTCATTTATGGCACAATGGTCACTATGGTCTCATGTTGCATATGTTAACATTAGCTACAATCAGTTACAGGAAAATGGTAAATACTATGTAGTTTCCATGTTCCTCTATATTTCAAGTACACTCTACTTGTTATTAAATGTAACAAAGAAATACACAAACCAGAAACAGAATTATGGGTACATTTTTACGAAATGAACATATTAATATTACTTGTGCTCAGAGGAAGAGGATAATGTTGCCAGTTCTCAACGGCTAATTCTCTAAGATCTCCAGGTCTCACCTCACCGACAGCGGTGTCACTTTGACTCTCATCTACAAAGGTGAGTTTTGGCTTTTGGGTATGGGTTCCCTGGTCCAACATTGCATATGAGCACACACATTGCTTTAGTTCTGCCCATTTTATGGGTGTGATACAATTATTTATTCTGTTGTTGACAAAATTTAGTTTTGCTTGCTTGTTTTATTTACTTGTTTGATGAAAGATAGACGGATTGTAGTCAGTATAGATTTATTTGTTTATTCATTTATTATGCTCTTAGAATATAAAATTGCCATCAAAAGTTAAGAATTGATCTAATGTTTTGAAACAGGAATTTTCTGTAAATATTTGCATTGTTCAAGACAGTAAAGGGAACCATTTAAACTGATATATTAATGCATTCCCAGCATGAGGCCACTTTTGTCTATTTCATAGCCCATTTCATAGAAATAAGAAAGCGAGGTAGTAGACATTAATTGAAAGAATGTATCGTTCCAGTTTTAAGGGAAAAATAAATATTTTAAACCATCATAAGAAGAGAAATCATAACATTTTTAATTGTAATATACCTTGAAATTAAGAATTTTCAGTTCTAGAAACACATAAAGCAATCTATACCAATGCTTATTTATCTGGAACTGGATTTTAAGAGTAAATCAGTAAAATTATTGCATGTATATGATATGCATATTTTGCATATATATTTTATTTATTTAGAGTTTTGTTAACATCTACAATGTCCCCCAAATTTCTATAAACTAAGGGGCTTGTCAGCACATTATGGGACTACCAAGAGGCAATGGAGCTTTTATGAAGTGGAGTCTAGTAGAAGGATAATAAATAGACCACTGACAGCTGCAATCAGAAGAGATTCTGCCTCTGACAGTATTGGGATTCCATCTCTTTCCTTCTTAGTCACAAACAGCTCTTCTGCCACAGAATTTCTCACTACATACTTGAGCACACCAGAGAAAGCGACGTAAACTACAACATTGCAAATAGGAGCCAACACCAATCTTTGTCCTTGTAGGTTAATTGCCCTGTGTATTTTGTGACAATGACAGAGATCTAATACCAACATTATAATTGAAAACATTTACTTATTTTTTAAATATTTTTCTTTTATTTTGAAGAGAAAATACAAGATCAAGAAAAACAAAACTGGGGCCAGGGAGATGACTCAATAGAATAAGTGCTTCCCTGGCAAGCTCAAGGGCCACAGTTCAATCCCCGGTCCTGAAAAAAAAAGAAAGCAAAGAGAGAAACAGGGTAAGATATAACAATGCGTATGTTATGGTTTTTCAAAACTAGAATAGCTGATTAACTTTGATTGATATATTATCTATTTTTATTATCAAATCTGCTGCTCAGATGAACAGATATAGCTATACAAGATGGGTCATATGACTGAATATTACCACATGCTTCCAAGACATCTTAAATTTTTGTTCTTGTCTCTCATTTTCTTTTATTATCTTTTAAAAAAATACTTTAAAGAGAGTAGAGCAGTAATTTATGTGACATTAGAAACAGTGCGCATTTAGAAGACCAAAATGTCAAGTATTTGAAGCACGGTTTTAGTTGCTTAGTTCACAGAAATCAACATATGGAGTTAGTCTGGGTGAGAATTGTACCCATTAACTGCTATTTTCAAAAACCTGGTAGAAATTCTTAGGACCATTGTCTTATCCAACTTGTATATCTAAATGTATGTTTAATGAATATAGAATTGCCATGGATTGCAGGTGGAATGAACTCGAAGATTAAACTGGATGAATTGCAGGAGTAGATGGAAAAGATTTCAAAAGAAGCTGGAGAATGTCTTAGCATGCGGTGAAAGCCCTTAGAGATGAACTAAGAAGAAAAAAGCCTGAGTAAACAATCAAAGACATAATAAAAGGAAACATTTCTGTAGTGATCTAACATAGCCAATATTAGATATTCATGGATATTAGAAAATATTGACATAGCCCAAGTAAAGTGTATAAATATAAAGTACCAAGAAGTTGACTGTTTTGTAAAGATTTTATTCTTATCAATAATTTTAAGCTCAAAGTAAATTGAGAGGAATAGTATTTCTCCTGATATGCATTGTTTTCCGTATTATCAACATCTGCCAGAGTGGTACGGTTTCTACAACCAATGAACCTAAAATAACACATCATTATTATAAAAAATCAATAGTTTACATCAAGGTTTATTATTTGTTGAATGCATTACATGGGTTTGGACAAATGTGTAACGATATTTGGGTCTACTATCGAGGTATCATATCATACAGAAACTAATATGGACTGCCCTAAGTTTTTTTCTTTTTAAATTAATTTTATTGAGAAAGAAATTTAATAAGACAGTTTCAAAACAGGTTAGCAGGACAGTAATAATAATTAATACATTGCATATTGTTGACTTCATAGTAGTTATTCATAGCACAAGATGCAGACATGATATGTAGTTTAAACACTATTAGCACAAATCTTTCTTCTCATTGGACTAAGAGAAAGTAGCTGAATATCTAACTTAATTATATACAGATATATATTTTTTTCACTACAAAATGTCCTTCATTTATATCTTTTTTGTTTTGTTTTGTCAGAGATGGGCATTCCATTGCCATTCAAATATTGTAGGTGCATGAATTCAGCAAAATATTCCAATGTAGTTCAGTAGTCCATAATAGTAATGGGTTATCCACAGGACTGGTAATGTCAGAAGTTGTTGACTTGAACCTTTTACAGCTCAACATATTAATATGGCTTCATGTTTTAAATCTCCTGTTTATACTTTTCTTTTAGATGGTTAAGACCAAGATAAAGCAAGACTTATATAACAAAAAAATGTAATTTTTGTATCTGACAAGGTCAGTCAAATCTCAGGATATACCCTGAACCCTGTACTGCAGTATGTAGATCCTTTGTGAGTGTCAGCCATGTGGATGAGTCACGGCCATTGCTTAACCAATTTGCTTTCTGTGAAAGCCTGAGAGAATGTTTTCTCTCTAGGTGACTTTCCTTAGGCACACTCTACATCATCAATCACTTTTCTCTGTGGCCCCATAATCTCCTTGATCAGAAAATTTGGGACACCACTGAGTTACAGGATGTTACAGTACAGGTTCTCTTCTGTCCTGAGGCCTCACTGTCCTTGAAGGCCTAAGTATTTTCCAAACTTCATCTTTTTTAACCCCTTTCTCTTTCCCCAAACTGTGGATAACTGTCTTTTCTACTACCTAATTTTGCCTTTCCTATAGCATCATATAGTGATAATGATATAACATGGATTCTTTTAAGATTGAATCCCCTTACTTTTTAATAGTCATTTAACTATGTATGAATTACTAGCATGATAGATTGATTATTTTTAGCTTTGAACAATATTCCATTATTTGGGTTCATCACAATTCCTTCTCCTGCCAAAGGACATACCAGCTGCCTCCAAGCCTTAGCAATTGTGAATAAAGCTGTTATAAACATCTGCACGCGGGTTTTACATGGACATATGTTTTCATCTCCTTTGGGTAAATGCCAAGAAATCTGATTGCTAGATCTTATAGTAAGAGTGTTTTTTATTTTGTAATGAACTGTCAAACTGTCTTCCAAAGTGAATGCATCACTTTGCATTTACAGCAACAATAAATGGAAGTCTCTATGGCTCCATTTCATTGCCACCATTTAGGGTTGAGTAGCTTTGCGCTGGTCAGTAGGTGTATAACACGACCTCCCTGCTGTTTAATTTGCATTTTCCTGATGATATATGATGTGAAATATCTCTCCATAAGTTTATGTACCACTTAGCAAACTGCATACATCTTTTGTAATATCCACAACATAACACGTTGAGATTTTGGTTGAACTTGTATAACATCTATAGGTTAAGTTGGGCAGAGACAATATCTTGACAGTATTGTGTGGCCTTACCCGTGAGTACAGATTAATTAATTAATTAACTGATTCTCCATTTATTTTGTTCTTCACTGATTAATGTTATCAATATTGGTAATTTTCCTCATATAAGTCTTTGACATATTTTTAGATTGATAGCTAAGTGTTTTTTATGTAAATTGTATTGTATTTTTAATTTAAAGTTCCACTCCTTCAGTGCTAGTACATGAGAATGACCATTCAATATGACCCTTATGTTCTGCAAAGCTACTATAATCTTGTTTTCTTCTACTTTTCTTTCTTTTGGGTTTTCTATATAGACAAATATGTCACCTTGAGACAAAGACAATTGTATTTCTTTCATACATGTTTTATTTCCTTCTCTTCTCTGTTCCATCAGTTAAGACTTCCAGTATTATGTTGAAAAGCAGTAATTAAAGGAACAACCTTTTTTATTATTGTTCCTGACCTGAGTGTGGAACCTTTTAGTTCTTTTATTTTTCTGCAGTTGATGTCTCTCATGTTGAATATGACTAATTATAAATTGGCTCTTTTTGTCTTCAGGAGCCATCTGAAATTAAAATTCTGAAACCATGTCATCATCTCTCCTGAGAGTAGGATTAAACCTTGAACAACACCGTCTAAGGTCTAAAAGCTGCATTATCAGACGTGTCGTAGGTACTTTTCTCTCATGGCTAAGACAAAATACCTGGGACCCAAAGTTGAAGTGGGAACGATTTATAGCTCAGCGTTTGAGGAGGTTTCAGTTCACCTTGTCTGGCTCCAAGGCAGAGTGGCATGGCAGGGGAGTGACAGCTCATGGGCAGGGAAGACAGCAAAGGCACCAACAGAAGAGAGCTTCTAGCTTCTTACTACTAAGGCTTGTGCTAGGCTTGTGGAGATGCTTATCTGCAAATGAAAAAATTATCTTATTCCCAGTTTTATTATGAATGAGCGTTGGTACTGAATGCTCACAAATACCTTTCGGCAACTACTGGTGTGATGCATAGCCCACTAGTGTGAAGGGTTAGCGTAATTGCTTTCTTCAATAAGGTTTAAACACCCAGGACAAATGCCACTTCTTAATAGTACATAATCTTTATACATGATTAGATTTCATTGGTTAATGCTTTTTTGAAATATTAATGTTTTCATCTATATTGCAAGATATACTGATGTGTAGTCTTCTTCTTCTTTTTTTTTTTTTTTTTGTAATGTCTTTATCTAGTTTTGACACTGGGATGATACTGACATCAGAAATAAACTCAGCATCAGAGATATAGCTCTGTGGCATCATGCCTGCTTGCTAAGTGTAAGGCCCTGAGTTCAATTCCTGGTAAAAACAGAAAGAAAGAAAAAGAAAGAAAGAAAGAAGAAAGAAAGAAAGAAAGAAAGAAAGAAAGAAAGAAAGAAAGAAAGAAAGAAAGAAAGAATAATCAAAAGAAATGAGAAAGTTCTTCCATTCCTAATACTTGGCAAGATTTTATTTATTTATTTATTTATTTATTTATTTATTTATTTTTATTTTTTGTGCAAAGTCTCACTATACAGCCTAGACTCATATTTATCTTCCTGAATTCTGCCTCCCTAGTGCTGGGATTACAGGCATGCACCAGCACGCTCAGACTCCATCTCCGGCTCATCGGGCCAGAGGCGGGGCCAGCGCGGCATGCGGAGCCAGAGATCAAACCCTGGCCCTGCACTTACCTAAGAAAGTACTTAGTCCGCTGAGCTATACCGCCGGCCCTAAGATTTTATTTTTATTTTTTTAATATTGTAGGTAACTAATATACAATGACTATTTGGTACTTTCTGTTTGTAATATTATGCATTTCTGATTTACTTTATTTAATAGACAAGTTTATTCTGATGGTCTCCTTGTTTGGTGTTACTTTTGGCTGCTTGCACCTTTCAAGAAACTGGCTTATTTTGCATTTTATCGCACAGGCGCACATAAAGTTACTCAGCTGGCTTTGGGCCCCTGCCATCTCCTGCTAGCACCGATTTGTGTTTTCCCTCCTAGCACGTTTCATGTAAAGTGTGTAGATGAAAGCTAGTGATACCATATTAATAGTTTTAATACTAGCACATAACAAAATCAATCAAATACTAATTAACTCATCCAGTTTTTTTTTTTTCAGAATAAAGACTAGCAGAAAGTATCTAGCATCCTGAACTGTGGTACTCCCAATCAGGATTTCAGCTCTGCTTTGCTCTCTGTATTTCATAGCATGCACTTCTCTGAGTATATTTTCAAAGTGATTATACATCTTGCAGAAACATATATTGTGTATGTTATATCTTCATATGTCCAATGATACCTCTAAAAAGACTCATGACGTCAATTATTAGTATTCTAAAATCAGCTGACACTGATGTCACACCAGAAGTGTAGGCATTCTTTTATGCTAATAATAGATATCCACTACATGTGGATGTTGTTTTTGAAAAGACACCATTAGATTTAATTAGACAGCACCATAAATGCAGAAAAGGGTAATAAAAATAAATTAGAATACAGAACACCAAAATTAAAGGAGCAATAGTCTATAAAGCACTAACTTGTATAACTGCCAAAGTAAAACAGGGTAAAAGAAAAAAGAACATTAACAAAATGTACTTTCATGACAAAGCACCCATGCATGTTACAGGTCAGAAGATAAGAGAGAAACAAAGAAAATGTAAATAAAAATTCCAAAATATTTAATAGCAGTGTGGACAAAACCTACTTTGGTATTTCTGTTTGTTATTCATTTAAAAATATTTTTTTTGTTATGAAGAAAGCAGCAAATTCAGAGAACAAAATACATTTATAGATAATTATTTCTAAATTTCAGACAACATACTTGTTTAAAATCTATAGAAAAATAACAGGCATGGTGGGGCATGCCTATAATCCCAGCATTTGGGATGCTATCACAGGAGTATCATTGTGATTTCAAGGCAATCCTGTGTTACGTAGTGAGCTCAAGTCTAGCTTGAAATACACGGTGAGGCCCTGTGCCAAATAAGTAAGGGCTGGGAGATAGCTCAGCAGCATAAGCACCTGCCTATCAAGTGCATGGTCCTGAATTTGATTGCTGGTTTTGAAAAAGAAAAGTGAATAAATAAAATCTATATGAAAAGATAAAAATTCTGAGATTAAATTGATTAAATATAAAAATGTGTTAAATAACTTGTGAGTAGTAAAAATACACTTATATATAAACCTATGATATTTGTGCTACTCTCTATCATAGCCAAAAGGCCAATAAGCCATTGAGATTTGTGTCAAAAAGCACTCAGGGCCAAGATTTTGTTTTTATGCTATGGGTAGTTAACCTGTGGAGAGTATGACAACATTTGCGAATTTGAAGTCAAAGAAAATAATATCTTGATCTTATTACAACTCAATTCTAAATTCAGATAAAGTTAAACTAAATTCTCAGCATTTTAATTTGAGTTTATAAAATGAAAAGCAAAAAGATAAAAACAAAGAAAATAAATATTGAGATTAAACTTGTAGACAAGTAAAAATCAAAAGCAAATTCTCAACACTTGTTCTACTAACAGCCAAAGAGATGTGTTGGCCTATCAATATCGGTCATGGTGTTTAATTACATTTTTTCACTTGTGAAGTATCAGTGTAATGAATTGGACAATAATGGACTTAATTCTCTTTTAAATTTCTACTTCACATGATTGCATGGTAAATCAAATGAGGTAGGATAAACAAATGATCTGAGCCCAAGGTACTGATTATGAAGTTGAATATAGTAGGTAATATCTTCACAGGAAAGTAATAAATTTTGCAACTGCCAAGAATGAAAATTTCTAGCATAAAATCTATGCAAACAAAATTGCATATGTTTCATATCACTGTATTTACTTTATAAACTTATTTTGAATATATGAAGAAAACCCTAATGGAGGTAGGTACTTTCAAAAGCATATGTTTTCCTTTACTTGTGGACATTACAGAAATTTAGGAGTTTTCATGAAAATAATCTTTAAAAGAAATGCAACAGAAAGAAAGACTTTTTATGCATGAAGTTCTTAAATATGTTTTGAATGTTTGTCATGCTCGGTTACATCAGCCTCAGTGCATAACTAAAGGCTTGGAAGCATCATTTCATGTCATCATTTGCTTCTAGCATTGACTAGGAGTGTTTACCCAGGTAACAAATGCACTTGACACAATCACAGATGAAAGTTTTCTTTCTTTTTCATTTTCTTTTTTCTTTTCTTTTCCTTCTTTCTTTTTTTTTTTTTTTTTGGCAGAACTGCAGATTGAACTCAGGCCATTACGCTTGCCAGGGAAGCGCTTATTCTACTGAGCCATGTTCCTGGCCCACACCCTGAAAGTTTTCTTTAACCTGTCACTTACCCAGTGTTTTGTTTTAAAATATTGAAATTGGTTTCATGTACAATTTGTGCCAATCTACTTAAACCATGTTGAACTAGTATCCAAAACTATAAGCTATAAAATTTAACATAATCTTTTAGAATAATGACATGCTTTCAGCCACTACGTAGGTAGTGAGTTTGACAGGCCATTTGTCATCGAGATTTTGAAACACCACAGTTGCAGTTATCTTCAACTGATGTTTATGTTTTGTTACAATCTTTATAGTCAAAGTACATCAGAAAAACCAGTTTTCTTGAGACGTTTTCTTATATCAGTTAAAAAAAAATTCATTCTATCTTCTCTATTATATGTATAAATTCATTCCTAACCTTTTTGAATGTTTAAAATATATTTTATTCACTATGTGATTTAAACGGGATCCAACCTTGATTCCATTGATTTAAAACATTCTCATTAAATAGATCATGATATGTTTTACAAAGCTGTTTTTTAAAGAAGATAAACATATTCCATTTATAGGCTGTATGAAATGAATTTATACCAAAATGTAAAATTGCCTTCAGAGATTCAAACTAGTAAATCATACTTATAAAAATAATATGAATAGAAGTTTGTTGTTGAGAGTATTTGTGTAACAGAGGAAGTAGTTTGGAGGTTGGATGGTAAATATTTCAATGAGTAATTGATAGCCAGGAACACCCAAGAGAAGAGCAAACATTTGCAAGATTTACAAATTTCCCATGCAGTACATTTGTGAACTATGGCGATTTGTATAGAATTTATTTTGTTATCTTTTTTGTGAAGCTAGTTGTCCTGACCTTGAAAAAGCATTCTGATTTGGGTAGTTTATTTCACTTTACAGTGTGTGTGTGTGTGTGTGTGTGTGTGTGTGTGTGTGTGTGTGTGTTTTACTAGGGATTGAACTCAGGACCTTGAGCTGGCCAGGTAAGTACTCATTCTACAGAGCTATCTCCGTGGCTTACAGAGTTCTTTTTATGTGTGTGTATTTAGTTTTCAAAATTATGTAGATATAGATGTCTGTGGAGAAACAATGAAATTAAAGATTCTTTTTCAATTTTTAAAAAAGATTTACTTATTTATTTATTTAGTACCGTGTCTCGCTACACAGCTCAGACTCATAGTGACCCTCCTGTGCCTGCCTCCCCAGCACTGGGATTACAGGCATGTACCACCACACCTGGTGTCAGTGGCCAGCACAGTGCTGGCTAGGATGGCATATGGTACCGGGGATCAAACCCGAGTCGTTGTGTTTGCCAGGTGGGCACTTAGACCACTGAGCTATTTCCCCAACCAAAATTAAGGATTCTGAGATTAAGGTTGTTCTGATTATCCATCTAGATCCAAAGTTGTTATCATGCTTTGGGGGTTTTGCAAAAGGAACATTCCAACCAGGACAGTTTGCACAAGGTTATTTTATAGCGAATCACCCAAAGAATCAAGCACACAGAGTGCAAAAATTCCATCTGCACACTAAAGACCGAAGAATGCAGCTGAGGGCCTGGATCCTAATGTCCTGCGTGAGTCCAGCTGAAGGCCTAGAGCTCCTAACAATGCTTCTCAAAAGTGCTACTGGAGGCCTGGAGCCCACGCCATTTTCTCATGCAGGGCCACTTCATGGATTGAGTTGGAAAGGCCCAAAGGTTAGTGGTGAAAACTAGAAAGTCTATGCAAGCGGATGAAGGATCTATACTAGCAGGCTGAGGGATCTGAACTGGACACATGAAGTAACACTCAAGGGAAGAACCAGAGTTCCCTCAAAAAGTAGCAAAACCATCTTCAGCTATAGGAAGGGCCTGAGCTTCTTGAGGGAGAGGAGGTCCGTAGCTCTTCTCCAACAAGAACAGCCAAGTTCACCAGAAAAGACAGCATGACAGGGTCCTGCAGCAGAACAGACCAAGAGAACCAGCAGCTTCCAGTAGCTCCAGCAGCTTCTCTGAACAGCTTCACTGACAGCCTCTCAACAGCTTCTCCCAGCACCAACCCTGAGTGGGGCCTCCCACACCCAGTACCATGCTAGTTATGTTCAGCTGTGTATAATAACTTGACTACCAGTTGGCAACCCACCACAGTTGTATTACTCTAGTTTTTACAAGACAGAGATGGGCCAGAAAGGTGGCTCAGTAGAATAAATGCTTGCCTGGCAAGAGCAAGGGCCTGAGTTTAACCCCCCATTCCAAAAACAAAAAAAAGACAAGACAGAGAGAAGAGAGTCAATAAGAGGTAGATGTGACAACCAAATGTAGCAAGGTTTCTCAAGAGCTTCTAGATAAGGAATGTGGTCAGTCCAAAAGTTTGAAAAGGCAAGGAAGCAGATTGTCCTGAAGTCTCAATTAAGAATTCAGGCCTGCTAACATCTTAATGTTAGATGTCTGGCCTTCAGAACTGGACAAAGAATAAATCTGTATTGTTTAATTTTCTTGATTTGTGATTATCTACTATGGCAACCATAGGGAAACTAACATATTTTAGTCCTTGGGTGCCATAAGATCTTACTGTATTATATCTATAATGTACAGAGGTGTCTTTGAAATTATATAATGAGCAGAAAATGGAAGAAGTGTGGATTGCCTTGCACAGACTTCTGGTAGAAATTATGAACAGAAAGGTGCTGCTGGCAGAAGCTCCGAAGGCAATGAGGTGCATGGTGCGAGAAGTGTGAGCCCTCATGCAAAGTGCCTGCATAGCCACAGTGGAACTTCTAGGGATGTACACGAGCTGAAGATGCCTTTGATGTGGGCTCAGAAGAAATTGGGATCTGGTTCTTGGAAACTGGAAGAAAATACATCCTTGGTGTATAGCTTATTTGAGTTATATACTGTAGTTAGTTGAGAAGTAAAAGTGTAAAAGGTGAACTTGAATACTTAGCTAAGATAATGTCATTAAAAATGTTGAATGTATTGCACGGATTCTATTGTTGCTTAAAGAAAAATGAAAGAGGAAAGAAGAGAAAAATGAAAGAAAAGGAATGGAATGAGAAAGAGGAAGGAGGGAAGGAGGGAAGGAAGGCAGGAAGGAAGGAAGATAGGAAGGAAGGAAGGAAGAGAAAGAAAGGATGGAAGGAAGGTAGATGATGGGCTCAGTTTGGAGACTGTTTAGGCTATTTGTGCCCCAAAGGACCTTCAGTCTAGGGTCTGTTGGGACAGTATGTGCTGGACGTGTATCAGGAGTTTGGTTATGTAAGTTTTTTTGCCTGCGTCTGTGGTGGATCCAAAGGTTAAAATATTCAGCCATGCCGGAACTCTTTGAAGAGATTACACATGAGATTCGTGAATCCTCTCAACCAAGTTAGCAGCACAGAGCAGAAAGCTCCAAGGAAGATCCTTTTGTCTTGTGGGCTGAGTCAGAAACTGCAGGGAAGACCCGCAGGTGCCCCAAAATGTCATACAAGCAGCAATAATGTCGGCTTGGGCTGAGGGACAGACAGAGGATGCACTGACAGCGAGCTTTCAGAACTTCCACAGGGAATAAGCAGGCTGTCAAATGAATGAGCTGCAAATCCAAGCCCTTCTTGTCATAGGAAGGATTCAGGAGCGCCATCTCCAGAGGGAAGAGCTGGGGCCCCGGGTTCACACTGGGGCCCAGTTGCAAGGCGGTATAACTCCATGACAGAGAGCTCACTGCACGCCTGAAAACATGAGAGGATTCCCAGTTGGACTTTGAAGTGGCTTAGGAATCATGACGCATTTCTTTCTTTTTCTTCCTTTTTCAATGCAAGTGTTTATAGCTATTAAAATGTGCCCGCACCCATTGATGTTAGGACCAGTACAGACAACTTGTACCGGTTTACGAGGTCCACAGGTGAAAAGAAATCCTGTCTCAGGATTTATTAAGCAAAGCGTTCTATTCATTTCAAGTTAAGGCAATTTAAAATCATGAGCTTTGTGCTTTTGGAACTGATGAGTCTTTGATAAAACTGTGGAGTTAAATTGATGCTGTGATGGTTTGACCCTCCTCTGACCTCTGAATAGTGAGGATACTTTGTGTTTGGCACGGACATGAATATATGAAGCCCAAAGGACACACTAGGGTAGGTGGCACTTGTGTTCCTCCTACATGCTTCAAAAGTGGCCCCCTTCTCGGGTCTGGGACCTGTGAGCATATAATTACAAGATGACTCTGAGGTACGGTATGCTAGGAGTCCCAGGTGCATCCTGAATGCTATCCTGATTGTCCTTACAGGAAGGAGTCAAGATGATAGGACATAGGAGATGCAATGGCCAAAAAATAAGTTGGAGTGGTGGGAGGAAGAAGAATTCCATCCTCATGGAATGAAAATAGTTCCTGCAGGGCCGGCCGAATAACTCAGCAGATTAAAGCGCCTACTTAGGCAGACACATTGGTCAGCTTCAATCCCAGGAATGCCATGCTGGCCCCGCCCCTGGGGTGTGCTGAGACTGAGATTGAGACTGGGTATGGTGCCGTGCGCCTGTAATCCCATCTGTTTCGGAGGCTGAACACAGGCAGATCACTACGAGTCCAATCTACGCAGTGTAGACCCTGTAGACCATTACTAAAAAGTACAAAATAATAATAGTAATAATAATAGTAAAAGAAAATAGCTCGCAGATATTGAAAAAGTCAAAGAAAACTCTAGTAGGATCAAAGTCCAGCTGACACTTTGATTATAGAGCTCGGACTTCAGGATGGCAACAGAATAAACTTATTTCATTCCACTAAATGAGAAGTGCTTTGTTAAACAACACTTATTCTCTCACTCACAGTCTCTGATCAGCAAAATACTCGGTTATGCAATAGTGAACTACCACTTGCTTCGTGTTCACACGGAGAATGTATTTCCAGTAAACATTTGAAGGTGCTCTCCATTTTGATAGCAATTTTTCTTTGACTTTTCATAAGGTACAGAGGAAGATATTCTAGTTCTGTAAAGATTGTCACTACAAGATGTTTCTTTTCCTATAAAATGTTTTGCCATAGGCAAGCTTTTATCTTCTTCTTCGCTGTTACTTTGTATTCTGTGTCTCCCCTTCAGAAATCGAGCGTCTCCCAACATACATTAGACCGCACGGGACACTTAATCATGAAAGCAGCGAAATCAGTCTTGTTGCTAACTTTTATCTAATGGCAAACTTCTCGACTCTGTGTACTTTGAAGGCGATGATGAAAGGAAATGCTTTTTATTTTATTATAACACAATACACACGCTCACTTGAGAATCCCAACACGGACTGGCTGTAATTATAATAAAAAAAAAAATCAGGTTTCTTTTCTTCCTTCTTGATTGCAGATGCATTAGCATTCCTTTGGAATACAATGCCGGTCCAATTTTTCTTTTCTTCTAGGAAAGCAATGTGTAACATAGAAGAAAGGAAAGAACGATGTTGCTAGGAGTATTTTAGCCATGAAAAGGACATTTGTTTTTCCTTTTCTCCTTTTGTAATGTTAAGGACTACATTGGAGATAATGGATCACACTGGAACCATCTTCCCCGCGATTCATCAATCTCGGGGGCTGCCGGCAGCATTTACTCTGCTGTTAGAGATCAGCCTCTAAATGACATGGCCTTTTGTGCCACGGACAGAGCCAGTTTTTAAGGCTTAGGAATTACATTATGCAACAAGACAGAAAGCGCGCTTATCATCAATAAGTAAATGAAGGTGACAAAAGGTACGCGAGACTGCCTGCTCCCTGTTTTAGAGGAACGAAGAACTAGAGGACGTTTCGCTGAGTCCTATAAGCGCAGCTTCTTTTCTAGAGAATTAGCAAATAACACAAAGGGTTTGTGGCTTGGAAGGTAAAACGTGTCCAAGAACAGCCAGACAGAACTGCTCATCCAACATCAGAGCGCAAACTTAAAAGGTTTAATTCTAAATCTGACTTATTAATTACCCCGTTTGAATAACTGGGTAATTGACAAGGCAATTACAATCCCAGATTAGTGTTTCTTTTAATAAGTTAATCTTCCTAAATCTGAAATGTTGTGATCATGCTATTTGATAAAATCAGTCACATCTCAAGGCTGGGAGATACTGTTTTCATGGCAAGTTTTCGATTCCTCATATTAGTCATTTTTTATTCTATTAGTGGGTCCTTTTATTAATCTCATTTTCTTTTCTAGAGAAATTTAATAAAGTCAGAGCTGCTAAGTAATATACTTAGGACCTGCAAGTGAACTTTTTCTTTTTTTAACCTTTAGGCTATTAAAACTTTTTAATAACATCTGAATTTAGAATCTGGAAGACAAAATTTCAGTGGTCTTCTCTAAGCCAGCAAATCGATCCCTCCAAAACTGTAGACCATCTTCAGACAAATTCTCACTGTTTTATCTTCTATCAAATTATAGTCGTGGTCTCAAAGCAATGCAGTCTGGCAGGTCTGTTGCTTCCTATTTTATGGAGAGAAGTCTGGGACAGAAGGGCTACTCCCCTACTTAAACCACTTCTGGCACACAATCTCATTCTTAACTCTTTCTGAGTTAAGAAAATTTCTAGATTAGTCATTAAAATGCAGGGAAGATTATTATGTTAATTAGTCATTATTTTTTAAAGAATTTTGTTTCCCCTGGGATTTCTAATTTATTTCTTTGAAGAGATAACATGTAATTATACACTAGTTCTGATGAGAGAAATAAATGAAACAGAAACCATAGCTACCCTGATGAGCCAACCATCTTACAACTCCATTGAAATGACCTCTTCAATGAGCCTTGTCAGATTTATTTCAGAAAGCCCAGATTAATCTCATTATTTTATCCCTGGAATGTCTCATTATCCTTGAAAATTGGACCTACCAGTGATAGATGAATTTAATAGATTTAACAATATTGTAAATGCATTTTTCATTTATGCAAATTCAGATTTAAAGCAACCTAATCTTTTCACAAAAAAAAAAAGAAAAGTGAGCGTTACTTCCTCTATATTTCTAAAGGTAGGCTGTTAAAATTCCTACTACAAGTACAAAAGAAATAGCATACTCCTACAGGGCACTCAGAATGATGGGGATTGTATCTTTGCTTATTAAAAGAACAAAGTCTTTTCATGTATGAAAGTAAATACTTTCTTGTATTGGTTAAAGCAGAGAAAGCTAGTGGTAGAGCTCTTATAAATGGCTTTGGAATCAAACTGAATCTTAGTGATCTAGCCCCAATTGGTTAATTTGGGTAAATTACCTCATTTTTATTTTTTTCATAAAAGAAAGACAATAAAAAGATGAGCCTAATTGTGTCTTGTGAAAATCAAATATGATAATCCATGCACAACATGGCATACTCTCTGACATAAAGTGTATACTTGGGGTATCAAATACTTTTATTATTCATAGCAACAAAATTTATGATCATACATTGACATTCCAAATACAGTACCAAAACACAGAATATTTATTTAGAAAACTCTAATACTAGCCAAATTTTGCTTTGCTCCATGAAAATAAAAGCTGATAAAATATAACAAGAGGAAAGATTTTGAATTTATACCCCAAAAAGTAGACTGAACTCAAAATACTTTGAATCATTACTTTTTATATTGCTTTCTAAAATATAAGTAAATTTATAAAAGTCCAATATAGTGAAAAGTTTTTTAGCATCTAACTTCTGTGTTGAAATTTTGCACCTCTTTGGAGAACAGTTTGATATTTGTCCCTTTATTTGTTTGGTGTTTTTTGAAAAACCTGGTCTCATTATTCAGTTCAGGCTGGCCCTGAACTCACTATATAATCCAGGCTGGCCTAAGATGCACAGTGCTCCTCCTGCCTCAGCCTCCCGAATGCTAAGATTATCAGCTACTACCACTGACCCTCCTTTTCCCTTGTTTCGCAAGTAGACTTTTAGTTAATAACTTCCAAGAAGAAGTCCAGGAATTTGTTGTTATAATTTAGGCTTCTGTTTTGTCTGTCTTAAAGCACATTAACTTTTTGCTTTTTTTTCCCGCATGTGGCGGATTGCCAACTGGTGTTCAAGTTGTTACACCCAGCTGACTGAACCAGCCTGGTGCTGCTTGTGGGAGGCCCGCCTGAGGATTGTTGCCAGCAGCATACGAGGCAGAGCTGCTGGTTTTCTTGGGCTATTCTGGAGGACCTTGTCATGCTGGCCTTCTCAGTGAACTTGTTCTCCTCAGAGGAGGAGCTTGGCACCTCGTTGTGACCATGAATGGCTGTGATTCATTTTGAGCGAGCTCTGCTCCTCACCATGAGCATGACTTCCTGGCTCCAGAGGGGAAAACGGTGCACTGCTCAGCCCTTCTGGGTAGGAAGACTTCACGATTATATAGTTTCAGGAAATTAATTTTATGCAGCCTTTAAACTGAAAGACCAAAGGAAAAGATGTAGAAACATCTTTTAAAGTTAAATTTCTTTTATTTATTTATTTTATTTTATTTTATCTTAATTTTT
>NW_004524660.1:5141560-5143323 GCF_000260255.1 Octodon degus
TTTTTGGTGGAACCAGCGATTGAACTCAGGCCCTTGCACTTGCCAGGGAAGCGCTTATTCCACTGAGCCATCTCCCCGGCCCCTAAAGTTAAATTTCTGAAGAAATTTGAATAACTTTGTGGAACACTACAATTACCTGAATGTACTTCCTCAGCCTCTGCTTTCAGTCAAATCACAGCCATGACATCTATGACTTCTGTTTACCAACGCATGGCCCGATGGGGTATACAAAGTCACAGATACAGAAAGCATTCTAAGGAGTTCTCAAAGTTCCTACGTTCAACCCCGCCTACCTGAATTTCGCTTCCTCCTACGATTGTCCGCTGGTATGGCTTGGATCATAAGTATCCTCCCATTGCTCCTACTGAGGGCTCAATCCCCAGGGCAGCGCTTCCAGGGATGAGGCCTAGACAGTTGCTTGGGAGCCCAGGCAAGCGCCTTATCAGTGGATTAGTCAGTGGCTGAAGGCTCTTGGGGCTGGGCCAGCTGGAGGCGTCTCTGGGGCCTGTCTCTGTGGACCGCGTCTTGTTCCAGTGCCTTCCTCTCTGGTTCTGCCTCAGGACAAGTAGGGCAGCTTTGCTCCGCCACAGCACTTCCACCGTGACTTCTGCCTCACTGCAGGTGGGCAACAGCTGCCCCACATCCGCCAACTGAAACATCTGAATCCTGAGACAAAACAAATCTTTCCTCCTTGAAGATGTTTATTTGGGCATTTTGTCACTGTGATGGAACACTTACTAAAGCACACATATTCTTGATATCCTTGCTAGTATTGCTGCTCCTACTTATTGAGAGGATTTATTGTAACAAATGTTTTAACCGCGTTTAGTCCTCATCATAAAACTCTGTTTTAGATGTTATTCTCAGTTAAAAGATGCCATCAATAAAATTCTGACAGATTAAATAACTTGTCAAAGGTTATGTAGCCATTGAATGATGGAGCCAGGCTTTAAACCAGGCCTCCTAATCCTGCGGCGATTTTCTCTGACTCTGTGCATCAGAAGTACTGCGAGTTACCGAGTAAAGAGACCGGCCTTACACAACGACTGCTCTTATGTGTTAAGCATTGCCCTGGTAAAATAACAGAGGGTAGGACATGAGGTTTGCCTCAAGGCATTCAAAACATTTTCAAAGAGCAAATGGTAATTCCTGGACAGGTAAGTTGTAACAGTGTGGAGATTAACTGTTTCATTACAGTAGATCATGGAAGAACATGGAAATCAGAGACAGAAACTGCCCTTTGTCCTTTCTGTGGAGTGCTGAGTAACAGTGAGTGAACTGAGATGTGGGTCTTTGGGTGACTTTCTATAGACAAGGCTGTTTTCAGCTCTTAAGGGTGAGAGTTTACTTTCAGAAAACAGTCCTACACATAATTCATAATTGGACGAGTGAAGGTGTTTTTTTTTTTTTCCCAGTAAAGATAAAGTTGATTTATATTTGGAACAAATAATAACCTTAAACTTGCTTCTTTCAACCCTAAAACATATGGTATATTAACAAATGTTGAATATATTATAAATTCTTTTCATCTTTCTCAGCTATATATTTGGGCATGCTTGTCCATTACTGAGTTTCTCTGTGACATTTCTGTAATACTCGAACATTCTTTGGTCATTTCCACCTTTCCTCCTGTCATACTCTATCTTCTTCTAAAGCAATTCTTTTCCTTACGAGGACGTCTTCTACTTTCTTGGTTTTAGTTTGTTGTTCTTTTAGTCCTAGTTTCTGTACCCGAGAATAAGCATGTACTGTACCTCCCCCAC
>NW_004524660.1:5157646-5162410 GCF_000260255.1 Octodon degus
TTCTTTTTATAATCTAAACAGAAGGTTTTTGTCAGAGGCATGATTGATTATAAATTTTTTCCCTGTTTGTTGGTTTTCTAATTACTCTGTTGAAGATTTGCTTTGAAGTACAGAAACTTTTCAGAAATGTGAGGTTCCAGTGTTTGATTCTTTGAAGTATTTGCAGTGCAGTTTGGTTTTTGTTCATGAACTCTCTACCTTCCCTTATGTCTTTAAAGGTTCTACCTATATTTTCCTCCAGAAAATTTTGTGTTTCCATTTTAATGTTTAAATATTTGATCCATTTTGACTATAGTTTAGTGTATGTTGATAGACATGGGTCTAATTTTACCTTCGGCATGTGGAAAGCCAGTTTTCCCAGCACCATTTATTAAAGAGGTTATCTTTTTTCCAGGGCACATGTTTGACCCCTTTACCTAAGATAAAGGGGCCTAGTGTGTTTGCAGTTGTGTCTACATCTTCTAATCTGTTCCATGGGTCCTCAGGTCTATCTCTATATTACTACCATGCTGATTTTATCACAGTAGCTTGATAGTACAATTTCAGATAAGGGATTGTAATATCTCCTGTCTTTCCCTTGTTTACCAGGATTGATTTTGATATTCTGGGTCTTTACTGGTTCCAAATGAATTTGAGGAAAGTTTTCTCTAGCTCTGAGAGTTATAATAATGATATTTTAATTGGGAGTGCATTGAATCTGTATAGCAAATTTGGGGGCACCGTCATTTCCACGATGTTGGCTCATCCTATATAGGAGTATGAAATATTTTTCCATTTTCTCAAATCCTCTTTAATATTTTTCTTCATAGTACTGTAATTTTCACTATATAAAGCTTTTACTTCCTCTGTGAGATTGATTCCTAGGTATTTCCTTTTTCTTTTCCTTTCCTTTCTTTTTCTTTTCTTTTTTTTTTTTTTCTTTTTTGGATGTTATTTTGAAAGGCATGTGTACCCTAATTTTCCTCTCAGTTTATTCATTGTTTGTGTGGGACAATGCTATGGCCTTTTGGGTGTTTGCTTTGTAGCCTGCTATGTTGCTGAATTTGGTCACTAAATTGTCAAGACTCTTGACACAGTTTCAGTGGTTCTCTATATAGAGTATCATGTCACCTGCATGTAATGATAATTTCAAGTCTTCTTTTCCAGATGTTATTTCTTTTATTTCTCTCCTGTCTAATTACTTTGGCTTATATTTCCAGAACTTCATTGAATAGGAGTGGAGACTATGAACATTTTTGTCTTCTTCCATTTTAAAGAGAAGGCCTTCAGCATTGGCCCATTTAGTATGATGCTGGCTCTTGGATTTTATAGATGACTTTTATCAGGTTGAGACCTAAAACATATATTTTGATTCTCTATAGGGATATTATCATGAATGAGTTTTGGACTTTGTCTATTTTAGATGATCATGTGGCTTTTGTTCTTGGTTCTATTGATGTGGTATATTGCATCTGTGGATTTGCATATGTTTAACAATTCTTTCACACCTGGGATGAATCCCACTTGGTAATGATGTATGACTTTCTTGACGATTTGATGCATTCTGCTTGCAAGTATTTTACTGAGGAGTTTTGCATCTATATTCATTAGAAAGACTGGTCTGTAGTTCTCTTTTTTAGTTGGATCTTTCTCTTGTTTTGGAGTCAGAGTAATACTTGCCTCCAGGAATCAGTTTTGGAGAATTGCTTTCCTTTCAATTTCACTGAAGAGTTTGAGAAAAGGTGGCATTAAATCTTCTCTAAATTTCTTGTAGAATTCTTCTGTCAGTCCACTGAGACCTGGCCTTTTGTTTGTTGGTAGACTTTATTACATTTTCAATTTCCTTTCCTGCTGTTGGGATATTCAGAGTTTATATATATTCTTGACTCAGCTTTGGTGTTTCATATGTATCTAGGAAACTGGCCATTTCTTCTGGGAATTCCATCTTTTGAGAGTAAAGATTTTGGAAGTAGTTATTGATGATCTCCTGAATTTCTATAGGGTCTATAGTGAGTTCACCATTTTCATTCCTTACTGCACGAATTTGGTTTTTTTTTTCTTCTTCTTTTTTTTTTGATTAGGTTGACTAGGAGTTTATCAATTTTATTTATTCTTTAGAAGAACCAACTCTTTCATTTATTTGTTCTTTGAATGGTTTTGTTCATCTCCATTGCATTAATTTCTGCTCTAGTGTTTATAATTTCCTGTCTTCTTTGGGTTTTGAGCTTGACTTGGTTTTCTTTTTCTAAGAGCTTGCTGTGTAACATAAGATCATTTATTTGGGCTTGTTCTGTTTTCCTCATGTGTGAATTTATTGCTATAGTTATGTCTCTTAAGACAGCCTTCATTGTATCTCACAGATTTCATTAAGGTGTATCCACATTTTTGTTTGAATGTAAATATTTTTTTTTAATTTCCCCTTTAATTTCATCTGTGACCCATTGGTTTCTTAGGAACTTATTATTTAATCTCAGTGTGTCTACAGTGTTGTTGTGGTTTCTTTTGTCAATAACTTCCAGTTTCATTGCATTGTGGTCAGATAGCATACATGGGATAATTTCAATTCTTTTGCATTTACTGAAGAGTGCCTTGTGTGCTAATATATACTCTATTTTGGAGAATGTCCCATGTGTGGCTAAGAAAAATGTTCCATGTGCAGCTGTTGTCGCTGAGTAAAACACTTTGTAAAGGTCTACCAAGTGGATTTCTTCACAAGTTTTGTTTAGTTCTGTTATTTATTTGCTGATATTTTGCCTTTTGACAGTGGCATGTTATAGTCCCCCATTACAATTGTATTATTGCTTATTTGATTTTTCATGTCTCATGAAATTTATCTTAGGTAGCAGGTGCTCCTATGTTGGTGATTATTAATTCTTTCTCTTGCAGTTTTCCCTCAATAAATATGTAGTGACCTTGTTTATCTTTTTGAAAGATTTTGATTTGAAGTTGATACCATCAGCAACTAGTATAGCTACATTTGATTTTTTCTCATTTCTTGTAGATTGGAGAATTGTTTTCTTTCTTTCTTTTCCTTCCTTCCTTCCTTTGATTTAGGACAGGGTGTACAAGGTGTACAGAGTCTGACTGCATAGATCAGACTCCTAGTGATCCTCCTGTTTACAGCCTCCTAAGTGCTGGGATTACAGGCGTGCACCACCATGTTCAGTCTCAATCACTTTCTCAGTGTTTCCCAGGGACAGGAATTGAACTCCCAGTCCCTTAGGCACTTTAATCTGCTGAGCTATTTGGCCGGCCCAGAGAATTGTTTTCTGTCCTTTGACTTTTATTCTGTGAATTTCCTTTTGACTTAAATATTTCTTGTATGTAGCATTTTTAAAATTTTGTTTCTTAATTGACTCTGCTAGTCTGTTTCTTTTGATTGGTGCATTAAGGCTGCATACATTGATGGTTATGCCTGACGTATATGGTTATGGCGTAACTGGCTTATCTGTGTCAGGTTTTTTTGCTGTCATAAGTTTCATAGTTTTTCCCTCTTTTTAATTACTTGCTCTGTTTGGTGATTTTTCTGTTGTTCTTGAAACTATGATCATTTCTTTCTCTTTGTAGAATATCTGTCAGTATTCTTTGTCCGATTAGTTGGGTGGTCATGAATTTCTTTAGTTGTGCTTTGTCGTGGAATGATCTTTTCTTACATTTGAATTTGATAGATAACTTTGCAGGGTACATCAATCTGGGGTGCAAGTTATTTTCATTCAGGAACTAAAATACTTCACTCCAAGCTCTTCTGGATTTGATGGTTTGCATTGAGAAATCTGCCATGATTCTGATGGGCTTTCCATTGTAGGCTATCTATTTGTTCTCACTAGCAGCTTTTAATATTCTATTATTTTGCTGAATTTCTGAGATCTTGATTATTATGTGTCTAGGTGTAAATTTATTTTTTTATTATGACTGTTTGGAGTTCTATATGCCTCACTTAAATGTATGTGAGTTTCTTTTTTCATGTTTGGAAAATTATCTGCCAGTACCTTTGCAAATAGTCTTGGTATGTCATTCGTGCTGTCTCCCATTGCTTCTTTGACATCTATTTTCTTATATTACGTCTTTTGGACAGCTTGTAGCTGCTGAATTTTTATTTCCTGGTTCCTTGTTAGTTTTAGTTTTAAGAGATCATTCCTTTCATCTTCATTAGCTGTGTCACTGTCTTTAAAGTCTGCAAGTCTACCTTCAGTTTCATTCAAGCAATTTTGTCAGCTTTCAGTGGAATTCTTAATTTCCTGGATAACTCTTTGAATTTATTTCATGCATTCTAAGTCTTTCTTGTGTTGTTCATTCACTATTTTCTTCATTTTTCTACTCTATTCTGCTCTATTTTTTCTGTCTTCTTTAGTTGTACTGAGCAATTCTTTCACAATTGTTTTCATTTCTCTTTTTACCTAAGAGATTATTTCTGGTCTTATTTCTTCTATAGCCTGATGGACTTATTTCTTTACTTTAGTTGCTATCATTTCAGAATTTTCAGGTGTGTGATTTTTGAAGTTCATGTAGTCTTTGTCTCCTGGCTTTGTTCTTGGTGGGCTGGAAAACTGAGATCACCTTTTGCTCCTGTATTTTGTCATTTTTCAAGCTCCTAGTGATTACCCAGACATAGCAGTGGTAGGACAGTGGTGAGGTGTGTCTCAATAATATTTCTGCTACTCTGAGGAGCAGGGTAGGACTCACTGTGGCTCTTGCTACTTGTGGGGGTGACTGGCCAATACTGAACAAAGCTTCAGTTCAGGGAGTGCTTGTTTACTGGCTTCACCAGGACCCCATGGGCTTCAC
>NW_004524660.1:5162560-5164888 GCF_000260255.1 Octodon degus
CTGCACCAGGACCCCACGGGCCTCACCAGGACCCCACGGGCTGCACAAAATCTTTGTAAGGTCTTAAAAGCTTTGACCAGTGCTGGGAGCTAAGGGCTGCAGCTCTCCAGATTCTGCAGACCACTCAGATTCTTCCTAAGTTCTTAAAAGGATTGACCTGTACCACTAGCTCCACGCCTGCATGCTGGGGGCTAAGCCCAGAGCTTACCAGAGTCTTGCTGGCCACCCAGAGTTCTCCAAAATTCATAAATCCCATTGGTCATACTTAAAACTGTATTTTTATTTGACTTTTTGACCTCTTCACTTGTAAGATTTCTATTTGGTTGTTTTACTCACTATCTATTTCTTTTTATTAAATTGCTTCCTTTCCTATTCTGCATAATCTCCCTTAATTCAATCAACTGTTTGTATGTTTTCATATTTATTGATTATTTGTTACAGTCATGACTTGAATTGTGTATTCATATCTTCTGTATGTGACCTGGAACATGAACTAGTTGTTCAGTACCTGGGTTTATTTATAACTTAGTTTTATAATATAGTTTACCTGTTACTTTTTTCACTGTAATTAAGTTTTGACTTGGATAATAGTGTGTCAGCAAATGAAGGTCTTCCTTTCTCTGTACACCTCACAATAGTGGAATCTCTCAGGAGTTTGAAGAATTTGTACTGTAAATTAGAGCAAATTAGAGCAAATTAGAGTGGAAAAGTCATATTTTCCCAGTAAGGCCATCAACACTGGTGACAAAACTTCTGAATATGGCAGGCATAGAGCTTGTGCTTCTGCAGGAAGAGTGAGGCAGGTTTGCTAAGAAGGAACGTCTGAAGGACACTTGGAATCCCAAACAGAGAGAGTAAAGAAGGCTGTGCACAGGGCACCCCGTGCCATTTTCCTTCTCTCCTGCAAAGTACATCTAACTGGAGGATTGTATTTGTCATGCCTTGAATCTACATGTCCCCCAAAGCCTGATGTGACCGTACGTGGGGCTTTTTGAAGGTGTCTGCATCTAGAGTGTGTGATGCTGGGATCAGGGTGTGTAATTACTAAACTAGTGCACTGATTTGTTTAGCACAGTTCTGAGTGTGGGTGATGAAAGGCCCACTGTGGGTATGAGTTACGTGTCCTAAGGCATGTAGCCTGGATAGAGTATAAGGGACAGACCGGCGCTGCTATCATTGCTTTCTGCTTCACTATTTTATTTCTTGCTGCCTTCCAGCCTTTGGCCCATCATGAACTATTTCTCTTCTGCCATACCCCTCTGTCACACCACTGTGCCTTCCAGTCTCCTAGCTACAATCTGAAGCCTGTACAGATTGTGAGCTGTAGTAAACCTTTCTTTATTTAACTTTTGGTGTCAGATATTTTGTCTCAACAATGAGAAAAGGAAGTAAGATGGTTTTCAGAGAGTCTCTGGCTGGCCATTTTACCTGATTCCCCAGCAAGTAACATCCAGGAATCAATGCAATAAAACAAAAGGACATTTTTCTTTGAGGTTTGAGGGTCTAAATCTTTCCAGGGTTTGAGAAAACCCTACGGATGTGAAGCTAGTGGGACAGTAGAAGATCTGGTTTCCAAATGTGGGAAATGGAGAAAAGGATGTAACGAGAAACTATTCCCCTGAGGTTCCTCCATAAGCGATGGATCTCCCTTACAGACAGAGTCCCCATCCTTCCAGGAGGCCTGTTACAGCCTAGAATCCTTCTGTGCTGGGCACATTCTGTCACTTTTGGGATTTACCTCTGCTTATCCTGCTATTGGATTGATGACCTAAGCTGTCCAAACTGTCTGGTCTGGGCCCCCAACCATTGTTTCTCCTTTAATAGCTTTTGTAACAATAGCGATGCCTCTGCTGAAGTGCCTAGAGACCCCAAAGCTCTCACTGGGGCTAAAGATGGTCATGCCACCAGCTTTGAGTGGACCACACTGTAAGCCTTACAAGGTACTGACTCATGCCAACCTTCTTTGGGCTACTGGTAAACCTTAGAAGTTGTCAAGTCCCTGTGCACTGCCATTTAGCCATATGAGAATGGACTCCCTCCTCTACAGCAACTAGTGGTTTTGTCCAAAGAGGCTTGTTCATTTTAATGTAAGTTCTTTTATTTTAATATGAGGTCTTATTTTTATCAATTTTTAAAAAATAGCGAATGCTAGATTTTATCAAAGATTTTCTGCAATTATAGGGCCAGACAGATAGGTCAGTGGACTAAAGTGCTTGCTTAGGCAGAGTGCGGCAGCCTGGGTTCAATCCCTGGCATGCCATGCCAGCCCTAGCCACAGGGCACGCTGTGACTGGGCATAGTGGCCCATGCCTATAATCTCAGCACTTC
>NW_004524660.1:5165683-5167800 GCF_000260255.1 Octodon degus
CAAAAAATAATCTCTAAAACATTTAATCTCTCTCTCTCTCTCTCTCTCTCTCTCTCTCTCTCTCTCTCTCTCTCCCCATGTGTGTATTAAGTTGCTGTATAGTTTTAGTATCAGGGTAATGTTAGCTTCAAGTATTTGGTAGTGTTCCTTCTCTGTCAATTTCGTGGAAGAGTTTCAGGAATATTGGAAATAGTTCTTGAAGTTCTTGTAAAATTCACATGTGAATCTAGTGAGTCCTGGTGAAAGGGCAAGGGACACTCCACTTTCCTTTCGTGACTTCATTTTAACGTACATCACTTAAGTTCCCGTAGATCGAGGATTGAGTCCTCACCTGCTCCCCTGTAGTTAACCATAAAACCTGTTGTAGAAGACAAGGCCATAAAGAGGGAGCAAATACAGCATCCTGTGACCAGCAGGTTTCTATGGTGCCTGGAGAATGTGAGAAGCTGAACCTGGTAACAATTGTGTGGCAGATCTGCAACATTCCTGTGAGTGTGGCAATGTGGTTGCTATGGATACCTAAAAGATATACAGTCTGAAAGCAAAGTTCAGGCAGGTACCAACCATCTGGGAGTCCTGACCTGCAGTCAGGATGTTGGTTGGGAGTTCTCAATAAATCTTCCTGGTTCCTATGAACTCATCTCTTTTGTGAGGGCTTATTATCTTTATTCACCGTCATTCTGCCATTACATCGGATTTTTATTAAACAATAGGGCTTTTATTACTGCCCCAATTTCATTACCAGTTATTGGACATTTTAAGGCTTTTATATCTTCTTGGTTTGGCTGTGACGATTCGTTTATCTAAAACTCTATTCGTTTCTTAAATTGGCCGATTCACTTGAATGCAGGTTTTTTAATTGCTCATAATCCTTTGGATTTTGATGTTGCCCATTGCTATTTAACCATTTTCTAATTTCTAATTTCATAATATGGTTCTTTTCTTTCCTTATTTTGGTAAGCATAGCTATGAATTTGTCAAAAATATTTTTTTATCATTTTAAAGAGCAAAGTCTTTGATTTTGGTATATTTTAAGTCTTAAATTCATTAATTTTTGTTCAAATCTTTATAATTTCCTTTCTTCTACCAGTTTTAGATTTCGATTGCTCTCATTTTTCCAGGAGCTTGACATGCTGTTTTTATGAATTCAAAGCTATGTAGTCTTTCTTTTTTTGATTGCTGTCACTGTGTCCCATATGTTCTGTCATTGTGTTGTCATTATCTATTCATTCCATAAACATTTTAGAATCCTGGATTTCTTCTGTGATTCCTTTATTATTCAAGGGTATATCATTTAACAAACAATTGCTTGCCTAATTTTTGTAATTCTTGTGCTGTTGATTTCTAGTTTCATTGAATTAATTTCTGTTAATATGCATACAATTATTCCAGTTTTTTGTATTTATTTAAGTATTTTTGGCCTAAGATGTAGCTGTTTTGGAGAAAGCTTGATGAGCTCCCAAAATAGGTATATCATTGTGGGCTAGAACACCCTGTAGCTGTCTCTTTTTGTAGTTTCCTTTCATGTCCATATCTTCAAGCATGTAGTTCAACTCTTGTTCTCTGTGACCTTTCTTTCTAGTTGACCTATCTATTGGTGATAGTGTTATTGAATTATCACAATATTATTGTGCTGTTGTTGTGTATGTCATTTTTATGCTCAGTTGTATTTTTTTATGGTACTGTGTGCAACAGCATTTAGTAGTTATACATTTATTGTTGCTAGCCTTCCTGCTGAACTGTTACCTTTACTAGTTTCTGTTGGCCTTCCTTTTATCTTCTGATCAGTGTTGGCTTGAAGTCCAATTTGTCTAACATAGCACAGCTACTTCTTGCTTTCAAAGTCCTGTTGCATGGCAGATCAATCTCCTCATTTTATCTTTCTTTCTATGTGTTTCTGTAATGCTGAATTATAACACTTATATGAAGCATACACTTGGCTGTTCTTTTCAATCCCACCTGTAAATCTGTCTTTTGAAGCAAGAGTTAAGGTTGTCTACATTGAGAATTATACTGAAAGGCAGTGAGTGATACCTGTGACTATTATGCTTTTGTTTCTATTTTTATTTATTTATTTATTTATTTATTTATTTATAGATCGGAAGAGCGTCGTGTAG
>NW_004524660.1:5168015-5170069 GCF_000260255.1 Octodon degus
TATTTTCGCTTTGTGATGAACTGTTCAATCTGCTTTATACATTTATTTAGTCTCTTTGGTGTTGTTGCTCTCATTTTCAGTCTAGGATCTCTATGACTTTGTTTTATAGTATTAAGTTGTTGACCATGAATTTCTTAAGATTCTCTTTTGTGTGGAAGGTCATTTTTCCATAACTTTTGAAGATAGTTTTACAGTATAATCTAGATAGAAAGTTATTTTGTTTTAAAGCTTGAAAAACAAGGCTTCAAGCTCCCTTGCCCTTGAAGCTTTGTTTTAAGAAATCTGCTGACATGGTAATATACTTCCCATACTATTTATTTTGTTGAACTTCTGGAATTTTAATGGTGTTTTATCATGGAGAACTTCTTTGTGTTCCTATTTGAGCTTTTTCACACCTTATTTATCTGGAGGTTGAATATTTTCTCATAACTGGGAACTATTTCCTGCTGTAATTTTGGTAAATATATTATTATAACTTTTGTGCTGTCTTCTAACTTTTTTTAACTTTTATAATTCTGAGTTTATGGTCATTTATGTCAACGTTGTCTTCGAGTTCTGATGCTTTCCTTTATCACTAATCCTTTGTGCTGCCTGTATTTTCACTCAGTGTTTTGTGTCATAAATTTCTGTTTGGTATCTTTGTATGGTATTAAATTCATTTCTAAAATGACCATTCATGTCTGGTGTCATATTAGTTAGCTCAACTTCTTTACTTCTTCATTAAGCTCACTAATCCGTTCATTACAAGTTCCTCAAGCATTTAGTCACATTATCTTTGAGCTCAGTGATTTCCATCACTGTTTTGTTTTGTTCCATTTGTTTGTTTCTTTTTCTGTTACTTCCTCCACGTCAGCACCCGTGGGACCTGCTTTTGCAGAGTTAAGAATTTTTGAGGTACCTTGTTCCTTTCTTTCATGTTTCTATTTGTGTGTGTGTACTGAGCACTGAAATTTGAGGATTAATTAGAATAGAAAATTCTGCGGCTGTCATGGAGATTTCTTTGGTTAGTACTGCTTACCCACGACATGACCTTGATTGTGTTCTATTTTGGTATTTCTACACCCTTTATCCTATTCAGCATAATTATATCAGACGGGATCGTGGCGCTGCAAGCAGAGAGCTCCTTCCCGTTATGTCAACAGCTACAGAGCTGACTTATACCAATCACGACTTGTCTTAACATCATCACCATTTTTCATTGATCCACAGACTCGGTGATATTGCTATTGTCAAATCAGTTGGGATACAGGGAATGGAAGCGAAGAAAGAGAAAGAGAAAGAGAAAGAGAAAAAGAAAAAGAAGTTAGTGGATGAGACAAAAATAGAAGGGAAAGTAAAAAATTGAAAGTGAGGACAGAGCTTGAGTTGTATCGGTATTATTTTGAGCATGGGTACAGGGCCGGTGAAGAGCAGTTTGAGCGCATACGTGGAGGAGCAGGAGATGGGGTGCAGGGAGAGGAAAGCATCGTGGGACAGAACCTGTCAGCATGCGGCAGTCCACTCGCGTTTGATTGTCTACTCACAGGATTCCCCCCCCCAAGGGCTACCCTGACTGTTTGTCCATGAAAGGTGCTACTTAGGTTAAAGTGCTGGTTACTTTTTTTGTTCTCCTTTTCACATTTGTTGATGCCTTTTCCTATGCATATTAGTTGAAATGAGAAAAAAGATGATGGAGAGAAGGAAAAGAGAAGGCAAAATTTGCAGAAAAATTAAATGAAAGCTTCTTCTTGGTCCTGCACAAACGGCAGAGTGGATTCAATCGGGAACTCCTCACTCTGCATCCACAAAGGGGGAGCTCTGCCCTGTAGGTCGAAGGCCCGAATTGCCCGGCGGTAGTGGGCCCCTCCCGCTCCTCTGCCCTCCACAGAGCTTCACGGCAGCTGTGCGGCACCTTCCTGCCCACCTCGGTGCACAGCCTTCCCGAGTCAGCCCCTTCCTGTCCCTTGCTCTCTGCCTGCCAGTGACTGAAGGGTCCTGGCTTTTCCGTGGACCTCAGCCCTGTCTTCCCTCTTTGTCTGGCTGCAGCTTTACTCCTATGAGTGTGAGGAGCTGGA
>NW_004524660.1:5171009-5175260 GCF_000260255.1 Octodon degus
CTTCCTGCCTTCCTGCCTTCCTGCCTGCCTTCCTGCCTTCCTGCCTTCCTGCCTTCCTGCCTGCCTTCCTGCCTTCCTGCCTGCCTGCCTGCCTGCCTGCCTTCCTGCCTTCCTGCCTGCCTTCCTGCCTTCCTGCCTGCCTTCCTGCCTTCCTGCCTTCCTGCCTTCCTGCCTGCCTGCCTGCCTGCCTGCCTGCCTGCCTGCCTCCTGAATCCCTGTGCCTCTGCGCTCAGTGTCCACAGAGGTTTGCCTGACGTGCAGCCTTGTGACCCCTTTCTACACCACATCCCTTCAACTCTTACCCTTGGGTCTCCCTTCCCACACTCTGCAGAGCGTCGCTGTCCATCCTGCGCTCTGGGTGTGGAGGGCTGACGTAGGTGCCAACGGGCAGGTGATGAGCAGGGTGTCAGGCAGACACAGAGCTTTTCAGTGCGTAGGAGGAAAATGAGGGAGTTCTTACTTTGTTGCTGAGAAAATGCCTTTTCTCCTCTCGGCCCTGCAGATGGTCATCTCAGTGTTCATCTTTGGCCCCCTGTCAGAGCAGTGTCCTTATTGCTTGCTTTCCCAAGACCTAAGGACATTGGCTCAGTCTCTCCTGGGTGAGCCTGTCTTTCAGTTTCTCTGTGGCCCCAAGCAGGGGCCATCTCCTTCAGTGGGTTCTCTCTCCCAGGGGCGAGAGCAGACAGGAGCTCACCACAGGGGTCTCGACCCGGCAGCTGCACTTTCACCCTCCCTGAGGATGCGACGTCCACTCCCAAGGCAGGCTGTGCACAGGAGAGGGAGCGACTGGGGCTCTGTGGTGCAGAAGCACCTCTGCTTCCCCTCCTGAGCCCTGCTGAGGCTGGCCTTGGTCTGCAGGCTTCTCCTTCAGATTCCTTTCTTGTATATAGCTTTGTCTGCCACTGTGGCTTCGAAGACCTGCATCTCCTGAGACCTCCTCTAATTTTGCTTCTCACAGACTGCTGCTCTAGTTAGCTGTCATAGCTCTCCAAAGCCCAAGAATTATTAATAAAAACAGAAACTATAGTTGCCCTGGGACACTGGACCATCGAGAGAGCGCAATGATCGCCACCTCTGCTGGTCACCTCTTCTTTCTGGGTCATCTTTGGCCACAAGCTCCTTACAAGAGCAGTATCTGTGAGCAATCCATCCCTGTTACTTGCATCTTGCTCACTAAGCATCCAGAGAGAGAGGTTTGCGACCGGGGTTGAAATATTTCTCAGCCACCCTGTTTGCCGTTACCTTCTATCATAAAATGCACTGCTCCCACGGCAAAAATTTATTTTAAAGTCATTTGCTCAACACACTCTCAGGGGTAGCTTAATTCCCTGTGCTGAAGTGTGTCTGGGGTTCCAGTGATGTTTGTAAAGGCCACTTGGAGGTCACGGCAACTATCGTCACAGGGGAGCAGGCAGCGTACAACCCACAACTCTTGGCTGTGACATTCTCAGACTCAGCTCTTGTGTCTGTAAATTTTCCTTGTTAGAGTCACAAAATTTTTTCAGCTAGGTGCTGAGCTAGTGAATTTCAAATGGAAGTGGGATCTGCTCCTTTCTATGTCACCAGCGCACTGTCTAGCCTTTAAGGGGTTTCAACAGAATTAGTCCAGTGATGTCTTTCTCCAGAGACAAGCTGGGCTTCAAAGCAGTTGCCTGCTGAGACGGTGTAGTAGTGATTGCCGCAGATCCCAAGGGCAGGAAATGTAGGAGCGTCTACTCAACCCACCAAAATAAAACCAAAAAACTCAGAAGCGACCTCAGCCCGTCTCCAGTACAGCGCCACGCGCTGGACAGTGCAGAGGGTTTCTCCGGCATCAGCCCATTTTGCAGCCTCACCAGTGGCTGTGGGCAGCTGTCCTCTGCACGACGTCGGTTTCAGCGTAGCTTGCACCTACCTGATCTCGCCCTCTCTCTGCGGCCTCCGTCTCTGGTCCTGTTGCCTTCTCAGTGCCAGGTGCTTCCTCGCTTCCTGCTCCCCATTCAGAGTCCCCGATTCGCCCCAACTCTGTCTGCCCACTAATAAATATCCGTGTCCCCCCTCAGGCCCTCCCCGCAAGGAGCAGGTTCCCTCTAGCTGCCAGACTCTAACTCACAGACAAAGGAGTGCAGGCTGCTTCTGAGGCGGCAGCGTCCTGAAAGTCTAGCTGGTTCTTTTCTTTGTGTTTTCCTGTCAAAAGGTCTTTACATTTCACTGGTTCCCTCATACATCCGCAAGTCAGGTACAGCTTTTTCTCGTGCTCCTTCTGTGTGTGTATGATAATTAAGCTCGCCACCTCTCGGCAGTTACATTTTAGCAGTGTGGCAAACAGCTTTCACGAGCTCAGCTCCCTTGAATGAGGGGAAACTGCGTAGTATCTGGGAGTTGCACATACATCCAAGCTATGAGACACTTCAAATCCTTTTTTGTTTTCATTTTTTTAAACATCACATGGTACCTCATAAGTATGTATATTTAGGTATGGAAACTTTCTGCACATTCTGAGTTACTAAGTGAATTACAGTAACATTTATCAATCCATGAATCCAGATGCTCAGTCCCATGTGGCAATCAACATTTCCTACCTCCCTCCAAGCTTCTCCATGCCACACTGGTCCCATTGACAGCTCTGACAGCCAGGTCCTGAGGCGGATGGCGCGACTGTTTCACTATCTTCCTGGCCCAGAATCTGTAGTTTTATTCTTCCTTTCCTGGTATCTGATTGTTAGGAGAAAAAGGCATGGGCCCCCCAGGACCTAGGAGGGACCAGGGCCACACCAGCGGCCCTCCTATAGGCAATGAGGGCATTCACAGACTCTTGGGAGGAGGCGGGATTGGGGCTACTTGCTAAGCTCAAGTCCTGGGAGACAGCAGGGAGTAGTGGTGCTATTCACAGCAGGCTGAACAGCGATGGGGGTCGCGGGTACAACCTGCACTTCCTGGGCCTGGAACCCTTGCTCAGGCCTCCTTCGCAGGTGCCAAAGCACGTGAGAGGTGGGGAGTGGGGAGGGAGAGCCTGAATCATCTCCTCCCCACCTAAGAAGGCAGCGGTCAGGTTCCTTCACCGATGACACATGGTTCTTGCTGACTTCTCTTGTCTGATTTTATCCAACTAATCAAGAGCTGATGCTCTGACAGTATCTGAACTTCCTCTCTCTCTCTCTCTCTCTCTCTCTCTCTCTCTCTCTCTCTCTCTCTCCAGGCCCTGAGGATGTTTCAAAGGGTTCCCTCTTATTCTGACCTGAGTCTTTTAACTGAGCGAAGTCGGTCTGCTTTGAGCAGCTACCATGGGATTAAGCACAGGTAAAGCACATCGTGGGTGATCTGTGGGTTCCTGGTACTACTGTTACTTTTTGCAAGTTCTGAATCACCTTCAACATGGGATTGCAGTCACAAAATGATGTAGATATGTACTTGAAAATTCAATTTCCTGTCTCAAGTAACTTTCAAGCGATAACAAGTGCAGATGCGAAGACGAACACGGGTAGGAAGGATTCTAAGCATTTACATAAAAATTCTTTGCCAAATCACAACTATTTTCTGGCATAGTCATTTCAAGTCATTACACATTTTTGATTTTTTTTAATTGCCAAACTGATTGGAATTAATTTTGTTTGCTCCTTTTTTCCCATTCCCAGGCACAATCTAATTGATACTGTTTCTGTTTCAGTTGATTAGTTTTTCTGTTTATATGCAATTTGGGGTTTGCAGGGAAACAATGATAAGCAGATTGAAAGTCAGTGAGTTTATCAGCATGTTGCTTTTCTGTCTGAATTGAATGTGAAATGTAAAATTCATTAAAACTTGCTTCTGAAACTTACAATAAGCAGCTCAGAAAATTATCTAATGTGATGGAAATGGAAATTCTCTAAATATAATTTCACCCATTATAATGCTTATTAAACTTTAGCAAACCCATTGAAACCCCTTTCTTAGGTGTTTCCAGCAAGGGTATAGGTGCTGCCTCCTAAATTTCAGGTGCAAGAAGCACTGGGTGACAATCACCTTGCAGCTTTCCAAGGCATTTTGTCTGTTCCTTTCCTCCATTCTTCTTGAATTATTCATTTTGCCACCCTTCCCCAATTTTTGCTGTTATCACACACCTGTCCCTAGAAATGGACCTTAGTCTCCTTGAAGCAAGTAGTATTTAGCTATAATCATCCGCTGTGTGGTCTTTTTCACTGACTTCGAAAATGCATATTCATTTTCTTTTTAATTTTATTTATTTATTTGAGAGAGAGAGAGAGAGAGAGAGAGAGAGAGAGAGAGAGAGAG
>NW_004524660.1:5175360-5176516 GCF_000260255.1 Octodon degus
GCGGTCCCTGTGCTTTGCTAAGCTTGTTCTAAGTAGGTGCTTTAGACCACTGAGCCATCTCTCCAGCCCATGCATATTCATTTTCTGACTTCTTAGTTAGGAAAACTACCATTGAACAGTTTGCACGTTCTACTTTAGCAACTACTACTTTATTACCTGCAGTCCAACAACAAAACACAATAGAAAAAATTTCTCAATTATTTTGAAGATCTGAACTCTGAATTCTCTTTCTAAGGTATCCAACTTAGTAAATATTTTCTGTAGCTTGCTTTCTTTGTACCATAGTGGCCAATCCTAGCTGTTGTGTGCTGCTTGAAGACTGACTGAAACTGCAGCAGTGAGTATATGCAGTTTAACTTTATATGGATGGTTCACAGAAACAATTCACTAGCCGCCCTATACCTGTGCAGTTTCCTCCGAGGCTGTCTTGAACACTTCCAACTGTGCGGAGCCCCTGAGCACAAGGGTGGATAGTGGCCTCATCGCACACCCTGGATATTATGTTCCCAAAGGCCGTGGCTTCTTCCGAGGCTGCTCTTCCTTACCACCCGACGCCGTTCTGCTCTAGAATGAAGATGCGTCTGTCTCCAGCCTCCTCCGTCCAGTGCTCCTTCCTGCTCTTCCTCTTGCCTCTCAAGCTGCCCATAAGCTGCTGGGTTGGATGACTTTCTCAGTATTTTTATTTTCCATTCCTTTACTTTTTTTGTACATGTACAAATGCCTGTGCCTTTCTTACCTAAATTGAAGACAGATTCTGAAATCGTCTTTATAGATGCTGCTGCTGTCCCCCCGGCCTGCAGCAACACTCTGCTGTGTTGTAGCCTTCTTCCACATTTGTGATACGATTTAAGAAGAAAGCATGTCTTAATATTGTGACTCGGTATAAGGGAAAGCAACGAGAAAAAAATGTTATTTTAAGAAATAAATTATATTCACTCATATAAACTTCATAGTGAAAGTGGTGAAGAGCTTTGTTAATTATTCACTTCAATTGTATTTACTATAATTTCCTTAATTTTAAATTGAGAAAAGAGCTTTCAAAGATACAACAGTTTGGATAATTTCATATTATTCCTTTAATTTAATTACACATTCTCTTGAAAGTGCCTTTTTACTATGTTCCTAGATCTGTGGACACACATAAAACTGTGTAGGT
>NW_004524660.1:5177773-5202362 GCF_000260255.1 Octodon degus
CAGCAAAAATAACATGAGCTACCCCAGTAATGATTATACTGATTAAAGGTCACAATAGTTTTCATATTATCAGGATAAATTACAAATCTTATTACAATTCATTCCACACATTCTTTTGTTTTACTTCACAATGTGGTTGTTGAAAAAATTAAATCTATGTAGGTGGTTTACATAACCCTACTCCTGGGCTCTGCTGCAGTAAGGTGTCTAGTTTCCATTGCCTTTCTGATTACTTATGGTAACTCTTCCCCATTTCTTACCACATTGTCCTTGCTCCTAACTCTTCTTACATACACTTCTGACCCAAGGCATTTTAATTTTCTTTTAGTCTGGAAGTTTCTTTCCTCTTATATATTCCATGCTATATGTCTTCTCTTTCCATTAGGCATTTTCCCCGAGTGTTATCATTTTAATGAAACATGCCGTGGCTACTTGATCTAAAATTAAAATCCAAGAAAATTTGTATCTGTTTTCCCTATTTGTCCCTTAGTTCTTGTGTTTATATAATACAGATTCATGAGCTAGAACAAATGAAATATTACTGAAGCTCTAAATCTAGCAGACATCAGCTTCAGGAGCCCTGAACACAGAATACAGTGGTTACGGCCATGTTTGCTTGGAGTTTAAACAAGCGCCAGGGCTTTGCAACAGTGATAAAGGCTTCTCAGGACCTAGGAGTGCGGGATTAGAGGCGGAGTGTGAGGTGGTGCGTGGGAGGCGGGAGCACACGACTTTCGTATTTGGAAGGTACAACTGTGAATCATGGCATCCAGATACTTATCTGAAGACAAATGTGACAATGACATGGCCTCACTTCAAGCCTTGGAGGGGCCTGTGTCATTAAAATAAAGTCACAATGGGCAATTAAAGGAAAGCACCTGTCCCTCCTCCTAATGGGCACAAGATACTAGTATGGTGGGTGATGATAAGAGATACTATCTGAAGGAATGAGTGCTGTGAGTTGTTGCTGATGAGCACCTCGAACACCCAGTAGGCCTGGTCTTTTCCCGACAACAGAGCACCACTCTCCTACAGACACCTAAGGCTTCCAGGTTTTTCATGATGCAGACTCCAGTGACTCACTATATTAAAACTAACACACTTAGATCAAGTGATAGCATGGCAGTGCCAGGCATTCCGCCCCTGCTTGGACACTATTAAAATAAGGAGGTTTACTAACTGTCTCACAAAGGTTGCTTATGTCCCTTCCACCCAGTTCTCAAGGAATTCCCTGATCCTAGCTGCTGGTGTTCAAGGGCACTCATTTGACCAGAGAATACAGGCAGGCTGGACTTGAAAGTAACAGCTTATTAAAAATGAAAAATTCTGAACAGTTGCTGAAGAAGGACGCTGGGTTCCTGTAGCCAAGTACTGTTCACTAAGAATGCATAGAGATTACATGACAAAAGTAGGAAACACAGAAAGGGTAAATCTTTATAAACTCAGCCGTAGAGATACAAGCATCTTAAGATAAGACAAAAGGATCCCCAAAATGTAGCTTGCTTATGAAAATGATGGGGTACGTTTGTACCTGTGGGCCACATGTGAGGTTGCACAGAGAACTCCAATGAACATTTGACTCTTTCCATACAAAATGTTGTAGTACTCTTCTTGGTTATGTCCTTCTGCTTATTTTTCACTCTGATTTTGCTATTTATCATTGAATGTCTATTCTTTAGAACTGCAGACTTCTTTAAGATAAAATACCTCAAAACTAAAGCTATCCCAGGTGTGCTTTCCAAAGAACAATCTATACTGTGTCACATATGGCTCTAGAATAGAGAGAGTGAAAGGAAGACACAGCTGGGCCTGGGTGGGGAAAAGATGTCACAAAGAAAAATACAAGTGCTAGGAATACCATACTGGTACTGTTGTAAATATAAATAAAGGACCATTTTGTAGTGAAAATAATACATGTATATACAAGATAGTTAGGATAGATATACAGCTACTTTCTCTTAGTTCAATGGGAAAAAAGATTTATACTAATATTGTTTAGAGAAGATATCATGTTTACATCTTGTCCTCTGAATAACTACTATGAAGATAACAATATGCAATGTATTAATTATTTTTTTATTTTTATTTTTTTTTTGTGGCCAGCTCAGCCCACCCTGGGGGCAGGGCAGGCCGACATGTGGTGCCGGGGCATTGAATCATGGTCCCTGTGCTATGCCTAAGCTTGCCTAAGCAGGTACTATAGACCACTGAGCTATCTCACCAGTCCTGTATTAATTATTGTAACTGTCCTACTAGCGTGTTTCATTAAAATGAATAAAAGATAAAAAAAATAAAAATGATAATCAGTAGCCTAGTGCAACATGGTTGGAAGAGGAAGGTGAAATCACTTGATTTCTGAGCCTCAGTTTCCACAGTGATAGCAGGTATCTACCTTAAGTCATTGCAGTAAGGTGGAAACCACATGGTACAGTCCACGCACAGCGCTTGTCTGAAGCATAGCCACCATTGCATTACAGTGTGGTCATGCTCTAATCACGGCATGTTTGCAGTTTATTCAATGAAGATTCAACCCCGATTCTTTACCTTTACCATATCCACCAGAGAAATGCTTTTGCTTATTAGTATCGCCCTTTAACAAAGACATTGCAGTGTAATCACGGAGGAGAAGTTGCTCTTCACAAAGAACTATTTATGCAGAACCCCTGCCTCGGAGGAATTTGCGCTCCATTTAGACAAGTAATAAATGTGCAAGGGAAACAATGATAATATCAAAGGATAGCAGGAACTTGCTGAGAGCTCCATGAGACAGTGACTGTTATTCACTTAACAATAGCAAGAGGAAATAGAAAACAAATAACGTTTTTTATTGAGAATTTATATTATACATCAAAATAGCACTAACATTTTAATTGATTCATCATCTCTATCTTCTTCATCCCATGGCACGAGAAGTGCAGCAATCTCACTTTCGTAGCCATGGATCCGAAGCAGGCAGGGGTGCAACATCTTGCCCAGACCACGCACTAGCAAGCAGAAGACTCGAAGTCAGTTCTGCTCCTCTGACTCGAGACCACATTTGACTGCTCCGGCTGCACCAGCTGGTACCTAGGATGCTCAGGACATAGGAGATTATTTTATTTTTAATACAAATCAATTAATTTTTTGTTGAAAGAGTGACTCAGGACTGAATGAAAAGAAGAGTGAGTAATTTTAGACCACCTGGATTTCCAGCAATTGCAAGATTATAGGATCTTTTTCATTCAGTGATTTATTCAACATGCATATACAGAGCATCTGTGATGTACACAAACATGATCAGAAAACCTAGGAATACAGGATACAATGAGATCAATTTTTTTCCTTTATTAAGTTCTTATTTAATAAATAGAAGTAAATTTTCATTAAGTGCTATAATAAAATTATGCTATAACTGCTACAGTAAGATGACTGGAGGAGGGACTCTCCTTGGCTGTCCTGTCGTAGATAGAAAATGTCTAATAAATAAAAGATTACTAGAAGATGTTCCCCCATTGAAGAAGAAGACAGACAGATCTTAGGCAGAGAGAACGAGAGCTCACACACTAGAAGTTTTGAAAGAATATCACTACTTTGAAGAACCCATCAGGTCTGAGCGGCTGGTGTGTAGGTAGGGCTTTATAGTAGACTGCCCGTTGTATGATCAAATACTTGACAGCCACAACTTAAAAGAGCAGAGATTTAGTTCATATTGTAGGCTCAGAGGATTCGTGAGCTCCAAGGCAGGACTGGATCAGAGCAAAACCCTTTCCCTGGTGGTGGCTGAGAAGCAGACAGGGAACAGTGCCAAAGAGGGATGGTATGGAGCTATCGGAAAGACATGAGGCCCCTCCTCCAGGACCACGCAGACGCGCAGTGGCATGCTGTGCTAATCCAGGTGTCGCTTAGGCCAAGGAAATTGACATATGATTAACAACCACAGGTAGTAATACAAGAGACAGGTGAACACATCAGGATATTGATTCCCTGCAGCTGGAACGCAGAGCAAATGCTGACATAGAAAACCAAAAGGTCAACAAATTAAAAGGGCACAAGACGCAAATATCAGAGTAGACTACCTAGCAGATGAAGTGAGGTTCTGCTCCTTGTGGGTCTCTCTCTGTCTCTCCACTTACTCTTGCACCACATGAAGGCACAGAAGAAAGTCAGCCACATGCAAGACAGGTCGAGAACATTCATCAAACCCTCACTTTCCCAGCATCCAGACCCTAGACATGGTCATGATTTAGATTTAGAAGGTCCCACCAAAGTCTCGTGTTTAGGGATGGGGCTTGGTTAATTATGCTAGGTCACTGGGGGTGTGATTTTCCTTCACCAGAAAGGAACCAGACAAACAAAGGCTGAATCTACCAAAACTCTGCACCAAAATAAATCCTTCATACCATAAGTCAGAGGTGTCAGATATTTTGTCCCCGAAATTTATACTGAGAGTAAGATTATGCTATGACAGTGCCAGGCCATAAGGCTCAAAGGCTGTTGAAACGTGTCTGCAGGAGGGGTTCAGAAAGGGGTAGAGATGCAGGCTGGAGAAGCCCAAGAGCACTGTGAGCAGGGCTTGCGTGGCCATCCTGGCCAGACCTCAGAGGGCCAGAATCCTGACAGGAGTGGAAACAGCAAACGTGTGGCTCTGAGTACTCCAGTGAGAGCAAAGTCCAGATCGGAAGTTGGTCTAGAGGCCACGTGTGCTACACTGTGGAAAAAGCTTGTCTGCATTTTGCTATGTCCTAAGATGGCAGAAGGTTGCGATTAAGGTGGCAAAACAACTGATCTGGAAGAGAAACTGTCAAGGAGGTCTCACATTCCGGCTGTGACCTGGGCACTGCCAGTGTCTTCAAGCCAGATCTACTTTATGAATCAAAAAGAAACAGCAAAACTGAATAATTTGAAAAATTTGCAGTTTCAAACACAGGAACACCTGCAAATTGGAGGCAAAGAAGAGCATAGTTGACAGAAAGATTAGCATTAAAAGGAACCCAAGCTCTTTGTAGAGGGACACGAAAAAAGAGACCTTGAGAACATCTCAGGAGCTAGCAAGCCTTTTGGGGAAGATAACAAGAAAAGGTAGTGCTACTTTAAGTGCATTTTCTATTATTAGATTTTTGAGGAATATTCATACTGATTTCCAAAGAGGTTGGACTAGTTTATATTCACACAAGCACGGTAGAAAGGTACCTTTTTCTTATAAACACTCCAGCTTTGGCTGTTTTTTGAGTTCCTGATGATAGTTATTCTGGAGTAAGCCGTGATGTGGTGTTTGCTTTGATTCACATTTCTCTAGTGACTGTTAATAATGAACATTTTTTTTCATGTATCTATTGCCATTTGTACTTCTTTCTTGAGAAGTGTCTCTACATTTCAATCGCCCATATTTTGATTGGATTTTTGGGGGACGGTCTAATTTTCATGAGTTATTTATATATTCTGAATATTAGTCTCCTGAGGACTAAAGAAGGGAAAAAAAATTCTCATTCTGTAGATTGGTTCTTTACTTCTGTGTCAATGTTTTGCTTGTGCAGAAACTTTTTAAGTTGATTTACAATAAGTTCCTGACTTATGCTCCAGTTGTAGAGTCTCCCAAACTCAAATGAGCCTCTATTATGAATAGTCCTAGATAAAAATCATGGAAGAAACAGCTGGGTCCCTGTAAAAATAAGAATAGTTCATTTTCAGTATTTTTGAGTGTCTATTTGTTTTTAATGCTTTATGTTGTATATTCCATCAAAGAAGTGCAAGACTCACTTTGTTGGACTTACAGGGGATTCTTACTTCTCTTATCCCAGAAGGGAAGTCATTTGTAAGCTGAAGACTTCATGTAATGGCATTTGTTGACTGTTGGTGTTATTAATTGTACAATCAGAGTTCTATTCAGAAAATCTTTGCCTAAATCTGTCTTGAAGCTTTTTACTTGTATATTTTGTCTTCTAACAGACTCTGTTTTCTTTATGATTATACATTTTATATTTAGGTTTTTGATGCAACTTGGATTGAATATAGTATGGGGTGAACGATTTGCTTTAGCTTCACTCTTCTACATTTTGGAAACTCATCCCATGCTTATCTGTGCAGCATAAACGCGAGACATGCACATGTGTGCCCCTCATCCAAGGCACATTTACTTAGCAAAAATGTCCAACTGACCTTGTCCTTTTCCCGGAAACAGAGGCTGAGGCATGGTTGGCCTAGAGTGCGACAGTCAGTGGAGCATCGGAGAGCAGCTCAGCCTTAGCAGTCAGACCCTGCACATCCTGAGCTGCAGGGCCCCTCTCTCGAAGCTCACTCTGCCGCTCAGCTCTCCTGCTGCTTCCTATTTGCCACACTTGGAGTAAACTTTCAGTTAGTGCCATGTCAGTCTTTTCTTTCTTTATTTCTTTCTCTCTCTCTCTCTTTTTTTTTTTTTTTTTTCAGAACCAGGGGTTGCACTCAGGCCCTTGCACTTGCCAGGCAAGTGCTTATTCTATGGCGCCATCTCCCTGGCCCCGACCGTGTCTGTCTTGACTCCCCGACTTCTTCATTCTTTACCAGAACTACAACCAAGACCCAAGAGGAGGTGGAGGGTCATTATGGGCACCCCTTTACAGGAAACCCCCACCCCACGAAGTGCTGTAGTCCATCTAGCCAAGGCTGCCAAGGCATATGCAGCTGTAGTGTTTCTTGTTTTTCCTCCTGGGCTTTGATCTTGCTTTGGTCTGGCTTTTCTATTCCCATTTCTTCCTTGTGACATAGGAATGTTCACCCTGTCTTCCTCATAAGTTGGAAGTGTGTAGCATTCTTGCTGATTTTTACAGGAGTGCACAGCTGAAAGTCTGCCTTGAGTCTCAGGAGACTTTGGACTTAGAATTTCCAGAACTGTTGAGGCTTTGGCAACTTTCTGAGATGGACTAAAGGCATCTTGTAAATTGAGATAGATGTGAGCCTCTTTGGGAAGAGGAATGGAATGTTAAGATTTAGATCTAAAATGTTTCCACAGAATCTTGCATTTGGAAGTGGTGCCTGGCCTGAGGTGTGGCTGCCTGAAGGGGTGGATCCCCTGGGGGGGTGTGCTCTCACCCTCTGCCTCCCTTCTCGCTCTGCTTCCTGCCTGCCAATCAGAGAATGAGAATGACTATCCTCTGCCTTTGTCTCTCTGCCTCAGAGCCAGTCAGCAAATGATGTTGCTGGAACTGTGCACCAAAAGAACCTCTCCTTGTATGCTCTGTGGCTGTCTGGTGTTTTGTGCTTGCAATACAGAAGTGACTAACATAGCGGTCCTGCCTCTAGAACTTTAAGAATAGTTATTGTTGCTTAAACCACCCAGTCTAGGGTGGCACAACAATTGAAGCAGAGTAAGGCACCTGAGAAATGCAAACACAGTTCAGTCAGTAAGTGCGGGGTGCACTGAGATGAGTGATTTAGTTTGGGTGTAGTGACTCACACCTGTAATCCCAGCACTTAGGAGGCTGAAACCAGGAGGATCACTACGAGTTGGATCTGTGTAGTGAGACCCTGTAGACCTGGTACCCCGTAAGCCCCGTACTAAAAAAAAAAAAAAAAATTGAATCTATTATATCTCCTACATCTACATCCACAAAGAAAGAGGCATAATAATTATGATCGATGACAAAGGAAATGGGACGAATCTGGTTTTCAAATTTTCATCATTTGGATACTAATTTGGAGAAGAAACTTTGCAAATGTTTAAAAATAATTAGCACAGTAAGTGACCTGCAAACCTAAACCGCTGCGCTCACTTTCTCTCCATCCCACGTAGTGATCCTCAGCGGGAACAACGCATCTTGTCTTGGAAGATCTCTCTGCCTCGTGGAAGGCGACGCTTGGCTTCTGGGCGCCCCCCCCCCCCATATGCACATGCTTAAAATCCCAGTCATTAGGGGCCTCATTCACGCCGCTGGTGTTTTATACGTTACGGACACTCGCTCAGCTTTTCTCCCCGTTGAAGCGTCACCCGCATTCTCCAGCAGTGCAGCGCGCCCACGCAGTCCCCAAAGCTCTTGCTGAACTTCCCTCTGCGTCCACTACAAAGCCACTTTGAAAAGTGTTTTGCGCTTTCTACCCCCATCAGGTTGCCACGCACCATTTTCTGATTTCAGTTATGAAAACAGCGCTACGCTTGGCTTCCAGCCGCTCCTGACCCGCTGACTGCCGACGACTCGCCACAACTTCCTCCCTGTGCGCTCCTGTTCGAAATGTCACCCTTAAACTCAAAAGATTTCATCCTTCTTGATAATTTGTCTATACGCGTAGCTACTGCTTTTTTCCCAGTTTGCTTTTGCTACCCGTCCTTGGAAAACTGTTCCTGCCCTAATTGTGCTTTTGTTCTCCTGTTGTCATTCCACCCATTATTACTTTGGGGTTACTGTCTGCTGTCATGATGTCAACGACAAGGCTGGCAAGTTCTACACACCTGTGTTCTAGTTCTGGGCTTTAATCACGTGACTCCATAGGACATGGTCCAATGGAAATGGAATTTATTCATACCTGAGCAACTGTGGAGTAGTTACTAGCTTGATTTAAGTGTCTTCTTTATAGAACGGTGTTATAATAATGTTCACATATCTTATTATTATAGTTATCTCATAACTTTCTTATTTCGGTGGAAAAAATTACAGGAATAAACTGAATTAGCACAGTGCATGCTAGAAGGGGTCTATGTTATCAATTTCTTCTTATTTCATGACACATGTTTGATCTAAATTCTTCATTTTCCATTCTAAAACCAGATTTTTTTTTACTTAGGCCTTGTGAATAGTGACACCAGCCATATACTTTTTCAAGTCAGTAACTTGAAATCCATTCTGAATGTGCTGCTATTCATTACCTTCCTCATCATGTCAACCACAAATAATACTAAACCTCTGTGTATTTTGTCTGTGAACTCACTGTCCTTGCCTTAACCCAACCACTTACCACTTTTAGCTGGCGAGAGAAAGACCATCGGCCCCAGTCTTTAGACCTATCCTGCTCAAATTCATTTTCCATATAATTCCAGATTAAACTAGATCTTAATCTTGCTTAAATCTATTTTCTATACTGCTATTGCATTCTCTTTCCAAAACATAGTTGCACTCACAGTTTTCTTTTTTTACATACTCCCTTGACTCATTCTGGTCTTCTTGGAGTAAGTTAAGCTTGCTGACTTAATGGAGACCCTCCATAGCCTGAATCTAGTCCACACCTCACCTTTTCCTTTAAAAAGTATCATTATTTTTTTCTCTCTATGTAGTTCCCCCCTTTTATACCTTGCCTACCAAATCTTTCTGCCCAACCCGATTTTCCCTGCAATGCTATTTATTTATTTATTGTATTTTAGTACAGGGCCTACAGAGTCTCGTTATGTAGATCGCACTCAGTGATCCTCCCGAGAGCCGGGATTACAGGCTCGCGCCCCCACGCCCGGTCTCCATCGCCTGGATCAGAGGGCCCTGGGGATGGTACCAGCATGGCATGCTGGGGGTCGAAACCGGCAGCTGCCTCTGCCTAAGCAGGCGCGTTAGTCCGCTGAGCTATTTGGCCGGCCGTTTAACGCCTTTGAGAAGGACCCACTCTGAATCAGAAGCACCGCTTATGGGCTCTTGTTGCATCCTCTCTCGACATCTAATATTTACTGCTCTGTGATAACTAGGAGGATCACATTATGATGAACAACATGGGACAAAATTCAGAGTTCTGGGGACCAGAATGTATTTAGAGGCTATGAGGGAAATAACACTAATAGGTGGAAAAAGTGAATACGTTCAAGACTCGTGCCTGGCTGTGTTGGGTTAAAAGGCTGGGTTCATGCATTCAATTTAGTGAACTGGAAATAGATCTGTGGTCTCTTAAAATTAATATTCTGCTGTAAAATACTGAGTACTTAGATACTCAGAACATTGTTATGCCAGACAGGGGATATTAAAAAAAAGATTTATAAATGATTATTCTGTTATCTTTTGACAAGACAAAAATATGCTGAAGCCACTACTATATTATTTACAACATGGCATCTGGGAGAGTAGCTTTTATTTTTAATTTAAAATATTCCTTGGTGGGCTGGGGAGATGGCTCAGTGGAATAAGCGCTTCCCTGGCAAACGCAAGGGCCTGAGTTCAATCCCTAGTTCTGCCAAAATAAATAAATAAATAAATAAATAAATAAATAAATAAATAAATAAATAAATAAATAAATACATAAATAAATAAATAAAATAAAATATTCCTTGGAGGTATATAATAGGCTTTTACAAGTTTTTAAATATTTCATAGTAGAAGAATTTAAAATTGTATACAAAAATATTATCTGGACCCTTTCATTTGGAGTTTATTTTGAACTACTTAGCATTGTCAAGTTATCTAACTAATGTGCCAATAAAATTATGAAATAGATTTTGCGGGCCAGGGAGATGGCTCAGTGGGATAAGCACTTGCCTGGCAAGCGCAAAGGCCTGAGTTCAATCCCCGGTTCCGAAAAAAAAAATAGATTTTACTTTATTTATTTATTTATACTGGGAATTAAACTCACAACCTTGCACTTGCTAGGCAGCCACTGTGTCGCTGAGCTATATCCCTAGCCTAGATTTTACTTTTTAAAAAGCCAGGAACATTTGGTATGAACCAGTATGCTCTGAATAGTTGGCAAAACCTCACTTCCTTGTTTTCAAACAGACCTTCAGGTAAGGCTGCCCTTAGAGAACTCACATTACACACGCCAAGGCTGGGCTGCGTTGCTTGTCCTCCCCGCCACCTCTCTATGGGCAGAGAGCGGGCGTAGCGAAGGATGGTGGAGCTGCTCTTAATGCTTTGCCTCCTGTTTTCCTAAAATGGTAGAACTTCATTTGGGGATCGTGGAGTGGTTGTGACTGGCCTGCTTCTCGATGTTGCTATCTAGAGATAGAGAAAAGTATGCTGCTGATTTTTGCCATGCTTATTTTTTTTTCTCTCTCCTTTTTAATTTTTATAACTTTTTTTAATTTTTTTTTTTGCAGAACCAAGGATTGAACTCTAGGCCCTTGCGCTTGCCAGGGAAGCACTTATTGCACTGAGCCATCTCCCCGGCCCCTTTTATAACTTTTTAAATGCATTATGACAGGGTCTACCGAGTCTCACTATGTAGATCAGACTTGTAGTGACCCTCCTCTTTTCAGCCTACCAAGTGCTGGGATTACAGGCGTGCACCGCCACGTCATTCTCAGTTGCTGTCCAGCGCACCCTCAGGACGGGGCCAGCATGGCAAGCTGGAGATCAAACCTTGGCCGCTGTGCCTGCAGGTGCTATAGTCCACTGAGATATCAGGCCAGCTCAAATTTTGTATAGTTTTTGACCAGTTTTGTATGCTTATATCTGGTAATCTGAACAATTAATCTGAAGACAACAATATGCAACATAATAACCATTGCTGAATTCCTATCATATGGTTTCGTGAAATTCTGCATCATTTCTAATGTTTTTTGTTACTATTTTTTATTCTCCTTAAGAAATAAAAATAAAGAAAGTAATATAGGTACCAGGCACACAGAGAAGAGAGGGGAACATTGTCTTTGTGACAGGAGAGGTTTCCAAGCATGAGGAGTTAGAGACCCAGCATGGTGATGTGGCTAAGAGCGTAAGACGCAAGTTGATGTGGCAGATGTGGCTCTGAAGAGCACAGCTACGGAGGCCCTCTTCCGAGCCTTGACACAGAGGCCTCCTCCCTACATGGAGACTCAGACCTCTGACCTGATGACAAATTCCACAGGAGTATAGGAAGAAGCGGGGGAAGGCTACACGCACACTGCTGCTTCTTGGTCTGGTTCGCACCCACTGTAAAGCACATGCGTTAGCTGCCCCGGGAGCCGCGGTTAGAGGACGTGACTGGAAACCAATCAGTCCTTTCAACTTGGCTGGTATTTCTGATCTGTGCCTAAAGGATAACAAAATCTGTAGCATCACATTTAACTACAGAAACCTGTAGTAGCCGTAATACCAGGTACTGGGAGAGGCTGAGGTAGGAAGACGAGGCAAGCACAAGGTCATCCAGTGCAATTCACTAAGTCTCTGCCTCAAAATAAAAATAAAAATGGCTAGCTGTGAAGATCAGTGATGGAGCACTTATGAGGCTCTGTGTCAAGTATCAATCTCTGTCTCTATCTCTATGATTATGTGACAATATGATTATATGTATGATGAAAACTTCTTATAGTGTGTACTCTTAGCTATAAGCCCTTCACCTTTCAAACTCTTTTCTACGTCATATCAAACCCCCAAAGAATTAAGATCTTAGGAATTTCTCACAGAAATTTCTTATTAATACTTCTCATTATACATATTTGAAGCAACAAAATTTGTTTTAAATAATATTTTATGAGATAAAAGTAAAATCAAATAGTAGTTTTCTTGAGCTGTGGAACTTATAACAAATGCGTGATCACAAAGTCAAAAGGAAAAAAAAAATATTAGGCACGCTATGATTAGGTTTCTCTGGAAACCAGAAATAGTTTTAACAATTTCAGTTCAGAACTATGACCAAGTTGTCCTAAATTTAACGTTTTTACAGAATGTTTCTTAATGATATTATCACCCAACTCTGTTTTCAAACAAAGGGACAAGTGCATATGTTGAAAGTTAAGGCTCTAGACCAACAATGTTTACAGCTATTTTGCTACTTGTTGAAATGTTTTAATTTGGAAAGTGACAGTTATTTCAGTTTTATTCAGGGAAAATGTGCCTTACTGCACTTGTCCCTTAATTTTTTTTTTGGTATGAACATCCACGTATATATGTCCAGAAGTTTCTTGGGAAGAAATAACTGTTTTATTTGGCACATTCTCTGTCACTCTGTCACTCTGTCACTCTGTGGATCTGCTCATATGTGCTTGAGCTGATACATATTACATGTCTGTGCACACATGTGACTAAGCACACACGTGACTAAGCAGTGGCGATAAACCCACTGCAGTGCAATTGCTCTGTGTAGGAGGGAGTTGGCAGCCCGAATCTCCGCTCAGAGTGGCGGTGGCGCAGCCCTGTCACACCTTCCAGAGACAGAAGTGTTTCCTGCTCTGCCTGAGCCTGGCGTTGCGCTTGGCACGACTTACAGCCAGGAACCCGATCATCGCATTTCTTCCTATTTAGTAAGTGCACAATGGTTTCAGACTCCTCTGTGCAGAAAAGAATTGGGTTTGTGATTCATATTATTTTTAAATTAAATTTTGTAGCAGCTTTGTTTCTACTCAGGCATAAATCTTAACCTCATAATCAAAGTGCTGCTGTAACACAAAGCTGCAGAAATATATTTTTAAATCTTTGTCTGTCCTATCAAATGTCCATGTAAGCAAAGCACTGTTGAGAAAGAAAAAAAGCCGAAAGGCTAGACTCGAGGACAGCAGGAGCCCCGTGCAGGAGCCTGGGTGACACAGAAAACTTGAAATCTCTCTTCTGACTCAAAAATTAGTTTGGCCTCTCCTGGTATTGGTTCTTCACCTATAATGTTAAATTATTTTCAAGGTCTCTTCAGATTTAAGCAATTTTGGTATCACCTACATTTAAATATTGCACCACACAGTTTTTCCTTAGCAATCATGCAGCTTATGTAACTGCATCCACTTCACACATTTTTGTAAACCAATGTGATAATGAAGAAATATATTTGAGTGTTCGCTCAGTGCTGCACATGTAAAACTTACACTGAAGAGCAAAAGAGACGTGGTCACCATACACTGTGACGGAGCTGCGCGGGCAACCTAAAGCCTGGGCTAGGGGACCTGGAGCAATGAGAGTCTGAAGGGAGAGCATGGACGTTTCAGAGAAAACGACTTAAAGTGGGTGTTGTAATTAGGATTATTCATGGGATTATTGTATAACATCAACCCAGGAGTGAAATGGAGAAGAGTGGGGGACCACAGCCCGAGCTCTAGAGAGCCAGGGAATCCAGCGGAGCGTCCTCCACGCATCCACTCTGCCCATGGCGAAGTCTCATGCAGGTCTGTGTCACGGGTCTGCTCGGGGACAGCCCGGGGTCAGTGGCAGATGCTAGAGTCTGCACCAGAAGGACAAGGGATCTGTCGCAACAGGCTGGGGGATCTGCGCCAGAGCCAGGAAGCTCAAGGTAAGGACCAGGCTCTCCGCAAAAGACCCACAGCCCTCCGCGGTGACAGTGAGGTCCCGAGCTCCTCCGATGACAGCAGCTGAGTTCATAAAAGTAAAGCAAGCGCGACAAGCGCCTCTAGGAGGATCAACAGCTCACGGTGTTCCCCTTCAGTTCTCCTTTTATGCCGCTGGCGACAATACTCAGGTACGCCTTCCACACCCAGCACATACTGACTCAGTTCAGTTGAGGGTACAAGTTGACCACTAACTAATCCACCACATTGGACATTGAAGAATAAAGGGGTAAGTCAGACCAGGGAACATGAATGACATTTGAAATAGCAGGAGCAAACCAATGCGAGGTGTGACTAAAAAATACAAATTATCACAATTTAAGAAACACCCTGATTTATTTCCTCAAAATACTCCTGAAACTTTCTAAAGCACTTGTGGAAGTTGTCTTTCCTTAGAGTGTTTGGTCTCACTGTAGTGGCTACCTTCACTGATGCCCTGAGTTGATTCCGATAATGTAGTTCTCATGGACACTTTGATTTCAGGGAAGACTTGGAAGTTGCATTCGTGTTGCCAGGTGTGCTGAGCCAGGTGGCTGAGGACACCTCGTACAAGGTCTGTGAGCCTGCTTTCTATGTGATAGAATTCCACGGCAGCTTTCCTCTGTGTCTTTTATCGTATGCTGTAAAGACGCGGAAGAGAACTTCCAGACCTTCTCCAGGGAGTGGTAAGAACACTGGGGCCAGTGTGCTCACACAGAGAGGTATGTTAGTTTAAAGACCATTGAAGGCAGTGTGCCTTTTACTGTAATAAATGTTTCAAACTTTATGTGTTCCTTGTATATTTTGGTCACGTCGTGTAGTTCATGTATACTCCAAGAAGCCACGCAGTCTCGTTCCGTTGCTTTCATTTAATGTTAATAAGAAAAAATAGTACTGGCCTTCTCCTTTTTATTTATTTGAGTTTATCACTCGCCTTTCGTGTACCAGGCAACAGAGTCATCCTTCTGGGCGGCACAGTGTAGGAAGCATCATAGCGTCGGATCTCCAGAGCTGTAGCCCGGCGTAAGTATGTATGAACAAATGTTTGCAGCAGCAAGTGTTAGCTATCGCGATAGAGAGTGAGGGAGAGTGTGGACAGAGAGCAGAGGTGGACGCACTTACGTAATGCTGGAGGAGGGAGCCCTTGAGTTCTGCCTTGTAAAGCAAGTCAGCCTGGATCAGAGCTTATCTGCTTGTCTCAGAAAACAGGGAGCAGAAAGAGCTAAGAAAATGAAGCTAGCAAAAGGAGAAGATCCCATTCTGTTTTAGCAATTAGATCTTTGATCCATTTTGACTTTTGTTTAGTGCATGATCATAGAGATGGATCTAGTTTCAGTTTTTCTCGTGTGCAGAGCTGGTTTTTCTAACATCACTTGTTAAAGAGGTTCTCTTTCTTCCAGGAAAGATATTTGGCTCCTTTGTCAAAGCTAAAGGGCTGAGTGTGTTTCCAGTTCTGTCTGCATCTTTTGATTTGTTCCATTGATCCTCAGGTCTGTTTTGATTTTTTTTTCCAGCACCAGGCTGATTTTGCCACAGTAGCTTGGTCGTATCATTTCAAGTCAGGGCCTGTGATGCCTCCCGCTTTGCCTTTGCTTCCTAGGATTGCTTTGCTATTCCAGGTCCCTTCTGGTTGCAGGTGGAATTTAGGAATATTTTCTAGGAACGTGAGGTATAGTAAGGATATTTTGATAAGGATTTCATTGAATTGTGTAATGGTTTTGGGAGTATACAACCATTGTTAATTTCCTACCATCTTGTTTTCTTTTAATAAAATAATTGTATTTACTTAGAAGCATTCAGAATGTCAACAAAACAGCTGCAATTTTTTTTGCAATTACAGAGTGGTATTCAGTTAACAGAACAATAATTATTCCATATAAAGTGTATCAGAGACAACTGAAGATGAAAAACTACCGTCCCATATATAACTAATTTGTGCTGTGAGGCAACAAGAACCTGCTTTAAATTTCTGGGACAATTTACCACCCTCATACTGTGCCAGGCAGGGTTAGTGGCTCTTGAAAATACCACCAGGACAGGGCTATCTAAAGACACATGCAGCAGTGTGTTAACTATACAAAAAAAAAAAAAAAAAAGACACTGTACAGTTTAAATCAAATCTTACACAGACTTATACTTCTTTTTTTTTTTCTTCAAAAGGAATGAGTTGTGTACAGGAGGTGTTAAATACTTTATAGATAAGGAAAAAACTGTGCTAGAACCAACTTATTCATCATCATCCTCTTCTTCATCCTCTTCATCTTCTTCCTCTTCATCCTCATCTTCCTCGTCCTCCTCCTCTTCCTTCTTTTTCTTGCTTTTTTCAGCCTTCACGACTCCCTTTCTTGCTGCATCAGGTCTTCCTTTAGCCCGGTAGGCAGCGATGTCCTTTTCATACTTCTCCTTCAGCTCAGCAGCCTTCTTCTCATATGGCTGCTTGTCATCTGCTGCAGTGTTATTCCACATTTCTCCAAGCTTCTTTGCGACATCACCAATGGAGAGGCCAGGATGTTCTCCTTTGATTTTTGGGCGACACTCAGAATAGAATAAGAAGGCCCCAAGAGGCCTCTTGGGGGCATTGGGATCCTTGAACTTCTTTTTTGTTTCTCCTTTAGGAGGAATATAAAGTTTTCATTTCTCTTTCATAATGAGTCTTGTTCGCTTTTGCCACGTCTTCAGATTTTCCTTTTCATTTAGCAGACATGGTCTTCCACCTCTCTGAGCACTTCTTAGACAACTCTGAGAAGGTAACGGAGGCATCTGGGTGCTTCTTCTTGTGCTCCTCTCAGCAAGTTTGCATGAAGAGTGCCTGTGATGACATCTTGCCTCTCGGCTCCTTAGGGTGTCCTGTGCCCACACTGACTTGTTTTCCTCAGCGAGGTAGAGTCGCCCAGGGCCCATCCGGCTCTCACTGGCCCCGGCGCTGTTTCTGCAGAGCTCATGTATTTCAACACTACTATCTTGTTTTGAAATTCTATATTGCTTTTAATTTTTTAAAAATTATTCTCTTTAAAATAAAAATAGTGGAATACAAAAGAGGATGGCAGGGAATCAATATCATTGGATCATCGTGATAAAAACTGATGATCTTGGGAAGGGCAGACTAGAGATTTGTTAGGACATAATTCCCTGTTTTTGGTTTAATTTCTAGGCAACAGCAATAGTAGTAGCAGCTTTTAATCTGGAGAATGAATTAGGCCTTTGTTGTATAAGTGCAAAGGATGAATATGAGCAACAGAGCCCTGGGCTAGAGATTCTTAGGAGAATATTTTAATGATTCAAGCAATAATAAAGGAAGATTGACAATACAGAGAAGGGGGAAGTAGAGATATTTAAGTAAATGCATTTTTAAGAGTAAAAATGTTAGGGATTCTGCAGTTGTTTGTAAGTAAGAGTACTTTTATGTATTTGGTACAAGGGTTCACAATGCAGCTCAGACTCATAGAGGTCCTCTTGTTTTCTGCCTCCCCAGCTCTCAGATTACAAGCGTGCACCACCACACCTTGTTTCAGTGGCCAGCTCATGGTACCAGGGGGTAGGGCCAGCACAGCCTGTGGTGCCAGGGATTGAACCCTGGTCCCCGAGCTTGCCTAAGCAGGTGCTTAGTCCACCAAACTATCCCCAGACTGTAATGTAAGAAAACAAACTCGCTATTAGTTGTTGACTAGAATACCATAAGGTACATCTGCCACCAGACGCACTGAGCACTTGGAATGCAACTTGTGGGGTTCAATACACTTTTTATTTTATTTTAAATTTAATTTAAATTTAAATAGGCATCTCTGTATATTTCATATCATATTGGACATCAAACATGGCAGCTTCTAAGTTTAACTCTCCAGCTGTTATCTATTTACCCATAATGTAAAGCTACATCTGACTGTCTACTAAACATTTTTACTCGGATTTCTTTTGGACATCCCATAATCTGCAGTCGCAAAACTAATTTTGGCCTATTCTTTGAAGCCTGTTCTTCTCAATATCTTTTCCATCTTAGTAAATGACACTTTGTCGTATGAATGCTTCTTGGACTCCTTTTTCCCAACATCTCTTTATTTGTCAGTCAACCAAATAAGTAAAATGCACGCGGAACCCCACTGATTATTCCTGGCTTTGCAACTATTCACAGACATAATGCTCTTTGCCAGAATCAGCGCAGCATCCTCCTACCCGGCGTCGCTGCTTCCATCTTTGTGCAGCGTGGTCTCCCAGGAAGAGAGCCGCACACTGTCTTGGTCTTCCAAAGCCATCATTCTCTGTAAAATACAAGACGCTTGTAATGATTTCCTTCTTCACTTTTATTTTTGAGCGAAAATTTGTTGCCATCAGCCACATTAATACCTGCCATATTCAAGAAGGCGCAGGGGCCGGCGGCTCGATGCCCGGGTCTGCCATGCCGGCCCCACCCCCGGGGGTGCGCTGAGACTGCAACTGAGAGTGGGCTGGTGGCGCGCGCCTGTAATCCCAGCTCTTGGGAGGTTGTGAAGAGGCAGGTCACTACAAGTCGGATCTAGTAATGAGACGCTGAACATCCCATAGACCCTTCCCTAAAATAAAATTAAAAAAAACACCTATAATATATTTATATGCATTTAAAAGTCCTCATCTTCTGCTATGTTTTATTGTAACATTTGAAATGAGGGCCCCACACTTCTCTTGTGCCCTCATCCGCTTCCCCCCTGTCCCCCCTTTTCCAATAAGCCTGGGTTTCCTCCCACCCCAGCATATTCCACAGGTGAGGCACCCCCCTTAGACTTCCACATGGCTTCCTTCTCCAGCTCACTGTGGCCTTGCTTAAATGTAACTCAGCATAAGTTCTGCCCTGGCTAACTTACCTGGAGCATCTTTCCTCCAAAGTAATTACCCTCTCCAATTGCTTCGTTCCTTTCTGCAGTACAGAAAAAAAAAAAAAAAATAGGACAGCAAACATTTTAGTTTGCTTAATGACTATATGGCTCCTCGCTGGCTGTAATGTCCTTCAAGTGGGTATTTTTAACCTACTGTGTTCATTACTATAGTCATTACTGTGATATCGATATGGCTGAATTTATATATGTATGTATGCATGTATGTATGAATTTATTTTAATGGTAATGGGCCCTGAACCCTTCACACTGAGCCACATCCTCTGCCTTCTGTAAAATATATTTTGGCTTCAAGTCTCTCTAAATTTTCCAAATGGATCTCAAACTGAGACTCCTCCTGCTTCACCCTCCCACAATGCTGAGATTATGAGAACATGGCTCTATACCTGGCAAGTTTTATGCTTTTTCTAAAGTAGAACCTTGAATGTTTAAAGCTGTACAGTGATGCCTGTGCATTCTTGTCTTCCAGTAAGTCAGAATGCTGAGTATAACTTTTCTCTTGGCCACCCAACTATTCACTATTCCTGCTCCACTTCACTTCTTACCAGCAATAACCTATCAGGCAGTCACGGTGCCTCCAAATTACATTCCTGAAATCTATCCTTCATCTTTCCAAATATTGACTTCTAAAATGTATCTCAGTTCATATACTGTTTTTCTACCTACAATGACTTTCCTCTTGGCTATGTATAAAACTGCTGTCAGTCGGCTAAAAATGTTCAGAGATGAAATAAAAAGATACACTGAGAAAGGCTGTAATCATGGAGTAAACCTCATATGAAGTCAGGAACTTCACTTTACTTATTCATATATATTAATGTCATGTATGTATCTCTAGGGGTCTCTCTTTCTTAAAATACGCTGCCATAACAAGCTATTCCCTAGAAGCTCTCCACATAAGACACTTGCCAGAAGTCAGCCTTATTTCCTAATGATTTTACGTCATAAAGACAAATGCATCCTATACTGTAGCTGGGCTGTGGGGTAGGTACTATTATCATACTAGAGGACATGTTCAGTAGCTTCAATATCAAGGAATTTCTGACACTCTGGCCATAATGAAGGGGCATTACTTTCTGTGGTTTGTGTATAGTCAGTAAGTGGGCAGTGACGGAAACACATGCCTTGTTTGATGAACCAAAAAATGACAGAAGGGGGAGCAAACTTCTAGAAAGCGAAGTCCAGCGGACCTTGTACCTTGGTCGAGGTTAACGAGGCATTATGTGGGTCGGTATAAATCAAAATGTCCTTAGAAGCAAGGAGAAAACAGTTTGAAGGAACTGTGAAGTCGTCTGCCCTCATGTGCTAGAGCGAAGCAAATAGCGCTGCTGGTAGCGCAGGGAAAATTCTCAGCTCTCCTGGAGAACTGCAGAAGGGGAAAATAAAAGTTCAGCTTCCATCTGCGTCTAGCAGTGCCGATGTTGAAGGCACAGTGAAAATTCACTAACGAAACTTCAGGTCGCCTAAATTGGACGTTTAGGACTCGTGTTCATGCCTTCACTCCCCAAATGCAATTTATCCTAAATTCTGAAACTTGGAAGTATTTCTAGATTCTGAACATATTTCTTTATACTTTACCCAAATCAGTACACTTGACACACATTGAATCTTCACCTAACTGGATTGACTTACAAAATTTCTGTCTCTTGAATCCACTCATTAAAAAGCCACCAGAAAAATATGACAACAAAACCCAGTAAATAAATTCAAGTGACAGTAGGAAGATGGTGATCTGACAGAGATGACCTAAAGACACCCAGGGGCAGTAGACTGACTTCAGTAGGAAATTAGTGGCAAAAGTTAAGTGCATCTCAGTTATCTGGAATTTTGTTTTATGACCAATAAAGCAATGGTATAATCACCGATGAAAATTTGAAACATTTTAAATACATTTCTGTATTATTATATAGGGTGGGGTAAAAGTCACCACAAATGTAACAGCTTAAATCAGGAGATAGTTAGTAACTCATATGTCCCTGGGACACACTGTGGATGCAGTGTCCCTGGGGTCCTCTACCTTGGCGCAATCAAAGAGAGAGAGTCAGGGTACACTTATCCTGGAGCCCGAGTTTTCTGGCAAGATGACGCTATTGTCCATTTCATCCAGTTTCTTGAGGCAGGAAGCCCGGGTTTCCCAAGTCCTTCTGGGCCCTCACCTGTCACTCGATTGAGGGAGTGATGATCCCAGCGTCTTGGCCAAAAGCTGTGGTCTGGAATTGAGACACAGATCTGGCCTGGACTCAGCAGGAGGGTTTTACTGTGAGTGTGATCGACTGCCAGCCATCTCAGAATTATGCTTACACCACACATGACGACAGGAAGGTTTTACTGTGAGTGTGATCGACTGCCAGCCATCTCAGAATTATGCTTACCCCACACAGGATGTAAGAGATACTCATGCTTTTTCACATTAAAAAAAGGCAGAGAGATAAGGTGCATTAAGGTACCCGTGAATATGCACAGCAGTGTGCCTGATGGAAGGCAGAGGAGGAAAATTTCTCTTTGTTTTGATCTTGCGTATTTTATTCACTTTCCTAGTGGGTTCAAATACAAACAATGTAGCAATTAAAAGATGTCTCGAACGAATCAGTGAGGTGTTCAGGAAAATGAAGTGATTATGTGACTTCTATTGCTATTTTCTGCAACCAGAAAATCTGAGCAGGAAGAAGCAGCTCACAAATAAAAGCAACACCAGAGAATCAGCCTTGCACAAAAGGATGGAATAAAAGTGCACACTTCTTTCCTTAGGGATTTCCATTCATCAGTTAAGAATGTGGTTTCCTTCCTTTATTACTTGCAATTTGTCTCTTGAAGTTCTTTATTCTCAGGAGAAACCATGCTTCCCTCTTTCTTGCTCACTGTGGGATTAGGTGCCTGCACAGCAGCTATTTTTAGTCAACAATTTATACTCTTAATTTGTTTCCTAACTATTACAGTTGGCTAACCCACCACTCTTCACAGACGCGATTTACACTCCATCAAATTAGAATCTCAAGAGCCATTTGTGCTAGAAGAGCGAACTTGTTGTCATAATAATTTTTTTTTCTGGTTGAGATAGACATTGTCTAGAAGCAGCCCAAAAGGCTCAGCCCTGTCTTCTGAACTGCACACATCCGAAGTGGCCAAAGCAATGACACCGAGCAGAGGACACCCTCGTCCAAGCACACTGCAGTCTCGCATGTTTGCAGGGAGTGGTGACTCTTCTTCCCATTCTTGTTCTGGGAAAATTTCATTGCTTTTCTCTTTGTAGAAGAAAGAACAAAACTGATCATTCTTTAAGTATGACAAGCATGGAGTAAGCAAGATCGCAGACCGGTGTGTTCTTCTATGTTACCCCCAGATTTTGCATGGGGTACGTGAATGTGGATAAATGCAAATAGAGCAAAATCTAGTCAACTTTGCTGGTGCACAGAAATAGCTCGGGGAAGGTACTAAAGCTTGATAACGCCAGAGCAAGAATTACCACATAGTAACTTCATCTTAGGCGTATACTAACAGAAACTCCCCAGGGCTTTAAGGGTCAAGCTGCTGCTATCATGGAAACAAGCATGGTTTCTGGACATAAGTCTTAATCTGCTCTTTCATTTTTGAGTGGAATGCTCACTTGATAATATACTCTTGCCACTCTGGGTCATCTTATGAAATGACACACGAAGCCTTTCTGTTCAACACGCTAAGATTAGACCCATGAACGCCTTGGCAAGCAGAAATTTGCTAAGGTCATTCAATCCTTCGCTCATAGGAGGTAAGTTAGGACTTAACAAGCCTAATTTATTTTGTATTACATCTTGTTTTCTTCTTACTCTTTTTTTTCTCCTTTTCTCTCTCTTCATTGACTGTGTTATAATTCCAGATTTACTTACATTTTGATGCCACAGGTTACTTGTCACTTGAACAAATTTTGTTTCTCTAGTTTCTTGGGTTTTCAGTCTTGTTCACCAATTCTTCTTGGCTTGTCTGTTTGCATTTGTCCTATTGCACCTGGGTCTTCTACTTTGTTTTCTTTCTCGGTTGCTTCTGTTCTGGAATTTATTTATTTATATTATTTAACAAGGGCCTACAAGGTCTCACTACTAGATCGGACTCATAGTGGTCCTCCTGTGTTCAGTCTCCCAAGAGCTGGGATTGCAGGCATGCGCCACCATGCCCAGTCTCATTCGCCAGTGGTAGGGCTGGCATGGCACGCTGGGGATCGAACCCTTGCCGCTGCATGTACCTAAGCAGCCACTTTAGTCTGCTGAGCTATCTGGCTGGCCCTCTGTTCTGGAATTTGCCTACCAAAAGAAAATCCAGCAGTTAGCACTCACTAATTTATATTTCTTTGTACCAAAAAAGTCCTAAGATAGTTTTATGGGTAAGGAAAATATTAGCTCTTCGTGTGATTTAATTGATTTCTCTGCTTCCTTCTTTGCAACCCTACAAAACTGATCATTCTTTAAGTACGACAAGCATGAAGTAAGCGAGATCGCAGACCGGTGTGTTCCTCTGTAGCTTCTTGTCTCCTATCTGCGGGCTTAGGAGCAAATTCTAGGGCCCACTGCCTGCCAGCTTATGGCTTCCAGCATGCATGTGCGCAATATCAGCTCATTGTTTGCGAGGGGCTTCTCTTCAGCTTTCATGGTCTGTATTCATTTATCCTTGAGGGCTTGATTTCCAAACCTGAACTTGTGAAACTGATTTTCCAGGCTTATTCTAAGTTCTTACATCTATTTCAGGGTTATGGGGACTAATGCTTACTTGTGGGACCTGAATCCTTTCCGTCCAGATGGCTGTCATCTTGTGAGACAGTCCACTCAGAAGCAAAACAATGTCACTGTCACCATTGTCTCCGACGTTTGCCTTCCATAGTTAGAAAATCGGTGCTGAAAGGAAGGGCACCAGAAGCATCAGCTTGGCTCCTCTAATCTCTCACAAGTGCAATCCTGTAGTCTCCTTAATTTTATTTTATTAGGTAACACTTAGACATAAATTTTAAATGTGAGTGGTCATGTTGATGAACTCCTGGCCATAAAGCATTGTTTGTACAAGGTGTTTCCTACTCCTAGTTCAATTTATATAATCACATAGCATCCCAGCACTCACGCTGAAGCGCAGGAGACCCAGGACGGCAGCAGGAATCCTGGGTTACGGGAGGAGAGGACAAGGCATCATGTTCCAGGATTTCAAGTTATTAACAAAACTACAGCGATAGGAACAAAGTACTGGTGGCAAAACAGATGTGTCACAATGGACAGAAGAGAACAGGGTGGCAGCCTTTCCGGAGCATTCAGCGCTCCCAACAGCCCACTGCAGCAAGCGTGCCGCTGATATGCCGCTGTGGGCACAGAGGAGGCAGAGCTAATCTCAGTACTCAGCCATCTGCTCTTGGTAAAGGGGCCAAAGGTACAGAGTGGAGCCCAGATAGCTTCTTTGCCAAATTGCGCTGGGAAAGCTTCTTACACGCATGCAGCAGATTGAATCTAGACCTGAAGCTCTCTCCATATACTAAAATGAAATGAAAATGGATCGACGATCCAAAGACATTTAATCTCCTGCGAGATAAAATGGGTAAAACTCGTGGAGATGTAAGGCAAAGTCATCTGTGCAAAACTTCAATTGCATCAGAAAGGACATTAAGAATAACAAAATGCTGGGGGGG
>NW_004524660.1:5203402-5204289 GCF_000260255.1 Octodon degus
TAAGGGAAGATGGCGCTGTCGGTTCTCCCGGAGGAGCTTGTCGGGCTGGCTTTCCTGACATAAACCTAGCTGTTCTCATCTGCAGAGGAGCTCGGGTCCTTTGTGTCACCAAGGATGGCTGGTCCCTTCCAGAGTTCTGGTCCTTGTCTCTACTGCCGCTTCCAGGCTCCAGAGCAGACCCCGCAGCTTGCGGGCACAAATCCTCCATCCCGCTGGAGCAGACGTTACAACTTCCACTGCTGATCTTTGAGCTTCCCCAGATCCTTGATACAGACTTGAGTGCGACATTGTGGTGGGCTCTAGGTCTTCTCCAGGAGTCATGGAGCACATCGTCACGGGCTCTAGACCCTCAGCAGAACTCGTGCAGAACACTGTCGTGGGATCTAGTCCTCAGCTGGAGTCTTTGCATCTGTAATGTGTGGACAGATTTCCTGCACTATTTTACATTTGACTCTTGGGGCTAATGTTAGAAAATAATCATATAAATTATGTGTTCTGTATTGAATCTAATCCCATGTAAACCTTGAATACAACACAATGCAAAAATAGTTAACTGAAACACATAGACGTTCCCTTGAAGAAGTACAAACAGCCAATAGATATACGAAAAAAAAAATTCAACATCTCTGACCACTAGAGGAATGCAGATTAAAACAACACTACAATTCCATCTTATGCAAGAAAGAGTGAAATTGAATGATAACATGTGCTGATAAGGGTGTGGGGAAAAGGCATGACTGTACATTTTTGTTGCAAATGTAGACTAATTGGAAAGCAGTATGCAGGTTAACAACACCTTACCAGCAAACAAAGCCAACACTAGAAATTCCACTTGAGCCTTCTAGGTGCCGTCCAGTAAGAGTTTTAGACATCACATCGCAATGCTC
>NW_004524660.1:5218949-5223101 GCF_000260255.1 Octodon degus
TTATGTTGTTCCCTTTGAATGCTCTGCGTGCATATTAAAAATCTGAATAATTGGAAAAGAACATTTGTTACCAGCAAATGAAGGATTAATTTTTCAAATTATTTTTTTCTAGAAACAGCTTAAGTCTTTTATCTTCTTGATTTTTCCACCATATCTATTTCACCTAAAGCTCATCTTTATAATATGGCAAAAAAAAAAAATAGGAGAGAAAAAGGATTTTTCATACTCTTCTGCTAGTCTATTATGGTTTGGTATATCTTAATTTGGGAAAAAATAGATCTGAATGAGCTCATTGTTAGAGATCCATTTGTCAGACTTTATTATTTTCTATATTTAAAATTATTCTAAATAATCTCATATTTTGCTTATATATTATTCAACTTTCTCAGCAGCATATCCCTGGGGACATCTAAATGGCTCTGGTTAATTTCTTGTCTAACTTAAGTGTTTATATTGTAATTATGTAGCCTTAACACCAAGGTCTTCTCTCAATTAAACTGTAATAATTTTCTTATCATAGGCATAAATTATTCTTTTTTGTCCCTTATATGCACTGGAGAGTGTCCCCTCACAAAATTCACCTGTGACATCTTAGCTCCCGTGTCCCTGGTTTTTGTGGATGCATCTTCAGGGAGGTAAGTAGATTTTCCAAAGAACTCATGTGAGTGGAGTCATTGTAATTGAATTAATCATTTCATAAGAAGATGAATAGTTTTCTCTCCATGGAGAAAAATGGAATATAGTTGTCTGAAAGCTATCTCTCCACGCCTGATATTATACGTATCTTTCATAACAGTTAATTAAATTATATCTCAACTGTTAGTTGTGTGATTACTTGATGATTGCCTGCCTCTTCTTAAAACATAATCCCTAAGACTGCAGGAGGTAAGTTGACCTCACTCATCTCTGACTCTGCTCGGTCTCACACTGGAAGTATTGCAAATGTTTGTTAATGTGTATTTATTATTTCAAAAACATTTGTAAGAAGGGAACTCAAGTGGTGCCTTTATTTTCCAACATTGTTTCCATAGGCATCCCCCAGCCAACCGTAGGCTTCGGCTGAATTCTGCAGGTAGGCAGATAGAGAGCTACCTTTTCTGTTGATTTTATAAATTTAGAAGACACTGGGCTGGGGAGATGGCTCAGTAGAATAAGCACTTCCCTGACAAGCACAAGGGTTTGAATTCAATCTCTGGTTCTAAAAAAAAAAACAAAAAATGGACTGGGGAGATGGCTCAGTAGAGTAAGTGCTTCTCTGGCAAGCATGAGGGCCTGAGTTCCATCCCCGGATCCGGAAAAAAAAAAAAAAAATGCTGATGCAAGCTCAGAAGAACAGTTTTAAAAATTTAATCTTGAGTTTCTTTACAATTTTAAAAGTTCTTGGGCCAGCCAAATAGCTCAGTGGATTAAAAAGCCTGCAAGCATGCTCAGGAGTTGGGGCTTTCCATCCATGGGCTTGCTGTGCTGGCCTCATCCCTGGGGCCCACTGAGACAGTGATTGAGAGGTGGTGATGAGCACCTGTAATCCCAGCTGTTGGGAGGCTGTAAATAGGCGGATCACTGTAAGTCTGATCTACTAGTGAGACCCTGAACACTCTGTAGATCCTTCCTTAAAATGCATGCAAACAAATATTCTCGAGAATGCTAATGTGTTTTTGATGATGTGACTTATGTTTGTAGATAATTTCTCCATTAGAAATTAAGACTGATAATGAAACAATTAATTCATTTAAAATAATAACAACAACCTCATTACATCTTAGCATAAATAACACATTTCCCAAGTAATAGCTACATTTTCCAAACAAGATGAAGTCAAAGAAAGGGTGACATTGTAATGCATTTTTAAAAATCTCTTTAAAGTCTACCCTAATTAAGTTTGCTGAATAGTCATAAAAGAAAGGCAGAATGAAATTTTATAACTTAAATTAATAATGTGCACTATTTGATTTTTGGGTTCTGTCATTATCATAAAATCTTCAGCGAAAATTACTGAGATTCCTGGATGCTTGAATGTGGTAGGCATGAATAGAGAAAATTATAGACTCAGAGTCATAGAAATTTAACTTTGAGCTTTAGTGTTTCTCATGCATTCAAAATATATACTCGAGAAAGGTGCTTAAGTGCTGAGCCTTATTTCTTTAATTGTAAGAAGAGAAGTAATGCACACGTTATATACCACTGGATAAGATTAAATCAAAACTCTAAATAATGGCTAACACTTATTTTGTTCTCAGAGATGTTACGTTTCCTCCTTCTTGCACCTAATTCCAGTTCAGATCCTTGGACAAACCAGTAGAACCAACAAGTGATAATCATTATAATTGCAAGAGCAGCTAACGATTCCATAAATTAGGCCCTGTTTCTGTTCTACATGTTGACTGATTTGGAAAAAATATATGCAATTTTGAAAATAAATGTTCCTCAAAAATACTGTTCTTGAATCTCTGAGAAATGTCAAGGACAAATTTTTAAATGTTGGCAAGGTCCTGGATATTGAACAAACCAAATTATTTATTTTTCTTTCTTTTTTTATTTTTTGTATTTTTTTAGGGACGGGTCTATAGGATGTTCAGGGTCTCGCTACTAGATCAGACTCGCAGTGATCTGCCTGTTTACAGCCTCCCAAGAGCTGGGATTACAGGCGCGCGCCACCAGCCCAGTCTCAATCACAGTCGCAGGGTGCTCCAGGGACAGGGCCAAAAGGGCAGGCCCAGGGATCAAATTATTTCTTATGCAGCCGACGTCTCATGGCTCCACAATGAAGTGGGCGACAACAATAGCACGACTTTATCCAATGCTAGTGGGTATAACAGAAGTTAACTGACACCAAACAACTTGGGCCCCGCACATTTTAGTTGAAGGATATTGGTTGCCTGAGCAAAGCCCACCTGAAGACAGTGAAAAAGCATTCCCTGGGGTGTTGCCGAGTGTTCTTGCACAGAGCAGAGGACGTGGAGAAGCGAGGCTCCTCGTGTGTCAGAAACACGTACGCTCGTCCCGCTGGCGCCCTCAGGAGGTACGCAGCCTGCAGGAATTAGCTTAGTGCCCAGTGCCTAGTTTGCACACCACAGAGGACTGCAGGGACGCCCGCAAAAGGCGTCCCCTGGGAAATAGTAAATGGAATAATAATTGCTCACAGCTTCTGCTTCATTGGATGGTAGCTTTGTCTAACTGTTGAGGGGATTCAGCACAGTTTGAACGGGGCTCTGAGAGAAGGCTCTAAATGCCTACACAGGGCTTCCCTTACCCACTCTTTTAGCTGTGAGGCAAATCTTAACTTCTACATTAATTTGCTAAGAATCTTTTTTCCTTTTGAATTTTTGAATGTAACCTGCCTTTCAAGTGGTGTCTTAGTGTTATGTCTACTTATATATACAGCATACTACTAACCAAATATTCACATGTTTCTTGGTTTTGCCTTGATCAAACTTGAAGCGACCTACTTTTCTTCTGACAGACTCTTGAATTTTGCTTACTACAAATCTTAGCAAACCCTGAAACACATAAACAGCTTGTCCTTGGACTAGGTGAGACTCAATTCCTGCATGACCCAAGAGGTCACTTGCCCTTGTTTATCAGATGTCTATTTACAAGATTCTGCTTGTCCTTGCTGGCCTTCTTTACCATAGACAGTAGTCCTCATTCATCTCTGGTTTTGTTCTCTGGGTTTTCAGTCTAAAAATAGTACTTTGGTAAAATATTTGTTTGTCCTCACTGTCCTGTCCAAGAAGGGAATCCTCGCTTTGTCCAGCATGCCCGCAGAATCCGTGCTCCCTCTCAGGATCATCACCCCTCCCAAGCGCTGGGATTACAGGTGCGTGCCACCACGCCCAGTCTCAATCGCAGTTTCAGGGTGCCCCAGGGGCGGAGCCGGCTCCCCCTTCTGACAGCTACATCCTCAGAGTGTCCTTAGTATCCTAACCCTAGGTCGCAAAGTCTAGGTCCTCCACTTCGTTCCATCTCAGCATGGAGGCTTGGAATCATCTCGGGTCATCACAAGAAGATGTCACAGCACTAGATATTTTAAGGAAGACGACATTCACATACTTTTCATCCCAGAATGCTATCGTATTTTTGCTATCTTACCATATGTTGTTAGTGCTTCTCTCTCTCTCTCTCTCTCTCTCTCTCTCTCTCTCTCTCTCTCTC
>NW_004524660.1:5223666-5232054 GCF_000260255.1 Octodon degus
GATCAAACTCAGGACCTTGCACTTTTCAGGTAGGTATCTCCCTTGCCTATTTTAATTATTTTTCTTCTCAATAAAAACCCTTCCAGCAGTCTGGACTGCTGTCATTTGCCAATATCTTCTTTCCAATTTCTTGGAAAATTTTTCAATTTTCCTTGGCCTTTCAGAATGCTGTACCTTCCTGTCAGCATGCAAATCTGCCGGGTGCTTCCTGACAAAAATATACCTTCAATATTTTCTTCCAATTCTTGTTTTTTAACCCTTAGAGAATACGCGCAGATCATTAGAAGCAGTGTGGTGTTAAACTTAGTACATGTCTCCTTCCAGGCTAATGAAAATCACCAACTTACTCTAAAGAAAATCATAAATCTTCAAGTTTGGGGAATCTATTGGGAGATTAAATGTAAAGTCAACCAGTTAGATATTATGTGACATGGAAAAGTGAAAAGGAAGTAAGGGCAATATGTTCTGTCAACACATCCTTTCATTCATTTTTGTTTTTCATTTTAATTAAATTAATGGTTAGTAGATGAATTCCCAAACTATATCTAATTGAGGTGTTGACTTACGCACTTATTACATAGGCGTCATTGCATTTTTTACACCCTCATTGGGGTTAGTCAGTTAATATTGATCCCAAATCAATATTAACTGAAAATAATGTAAGCAGCTCTTTCTCTTTTGAAGAACAAGAAAACTAAATCATTAATTTTGCCCCCATATATCATTGTGTTTCAACTTTACATTTTTTTTTTTACAGCTGGATTCAATTTAATTATCATCTTTGTGCAACCTTTCACCATGACAAAATCGTTCTGTGCACAAGCAGCGACAGACAGATTCCTGTGCGTCACTGATTCTCTTTATAAGGCCTCTACTTCTCTTCCCGTGCCCGGTGGTCTCAACCAGCTCCACATCTTCTCCTCATTCGCTGGTTCCTGGGCTCCAGCTGCTGACCCACTGCTTCTCCCAAGACTCCAGCGTCCCAGTTTTATGGTCGATCCAGCAGCACTCCTTCTCCTTCATCTGTTGCTTTGCATTCTTTCCAAAGACCTCTGCTATGGTTGAAGTTTCTTGCTCTTTAGGGTCATGCATTTATATTATTAACACTTTTAAAAAATAAATATTTTCAAACAATTTACCTTACAGTTTAGCTTCTTCAATTCTGATTAGTTTTGCCTTCAAATTCATAAATTCTGCTGGTTATTATCCTGAGGGTCTTTGGCTCTATTTCTCAAATATCTGTCCACATTTTTCCAATAAAATTCATCTATCACTATCTTTTTGTCAGTTATTGATAATGGTCCCTATTCACCTGAGGAGGGCAACAGCAGCTCTGGCCATAGCCTGAGGAGCCTGCTGATGGCCACAGCGCTGTAGTTCTGCTCCCCACAGGGCTGATTCCTCTGCTGGGAGAACTCCTGCCCAGGAGGGTGGGGCGGCCCCACAGCTTTGCATTGCTTGTTGGATACAGTCGTTTGAGGTCACGTCTGCGCACGTGCCCACAGGCCCAAAAGCAAAAGATTCCATCACTACAGTCCACCAAGGACTGATAAGTGTAAGCTTGACGGACAACCCGCGGAGGACACAATGGTCTCTACCAATTTTAGGCGTTGGTTTCACAGCTGGAGGGTCATCAGCATTTCACGTGGCCTCTGAGTACCGTGGCTTCAGCCTCCAGGTATCCCTTCCCTTGTTAAATAGCTCATGTTCTTAAGTTTTTCTTGGAAGTGAAAGTAATAAAAAGGTTATTGAATGTCTTTATTATTAATGTGCATATTTTCTAAAGTGAATAGAAAACCTCTAGCATTTTGTAATAAGCATGCTTAGTGACTGCCAGATTTATCATTCAAATATAGTCTTTTTTTAAAAAAGTAAGAAATCCATTAATATTTGCACCAAGTGTCACTGAGCTATCCCTAAGTATGAAGGCTATGCAGTGACCTCCTGCTCAAGCTATTGCCAGGTAGCTGTAACATTTCTAAATTTATCTGGATTCAGGCAACTGCTTTGCATATTATATATCTATTATATGAAATGTATCAATCAAGAATCCAAATGTTTTCAAAATTATAAATAGTACATTTTATTATATAATTAATTAGATAATTAAAAATAATCGACATTCAATCTTTTTGTTTTCATTCTCTTAGTAATATTTCTAAAAACACAGTATCATTTTACATTAATAAGTTATATTAAAATATTATTGTCTATTATCTTCACTTCATTACACAGTTAAAGTGAGACACAAATAAAATTTCTGAAAGTTATAAAACAGAATAGCAATTACAATGATGTATAATTTTCATTGCTTTTTAGTATTTAGTTTTCTAACTTATTAATATGTTTTTGGACTCTACTGATTTTCTTCCTAGAACACTGTAAATATTTTTGTATTACCTATAGAAATTGTTATCACCTTACCTTGAAATTCATGGACTTCTGAAAACTTGCCCTTTTTTGTTTTTGCTTTTTTGCTATTCAATATTATAGCCCCCATGATGGATATTTAAATCTCAGGTGAAATTAATGGAAATAGGAAAAAAAATAGAATTTAATTTTTGTCAGCCATAGCAATCACATTCAAGTGCCCGGTAGGCTATGTGGCTGGTGCCTACAGAAAGTTCCACCTGGTGCGCCCACTCTACTCTTTCTGCTCTTGGCTCTCATTGTTCTTTAGCAAATTTCTGCTTTTGTCTGAGTATACTGTTTATTTTATCTTCTAGCATCCACCTTTCTTGTTCAGCCATCTTTTCACCAACCTTTCTTTTTTTTCTTAATTTCATTTAAATTTATTTTGAAAAGACAAAAGCAATAACAAAATGAGAAACAAAGACAGAAACAGGGTAACATGCACCAATACATGCTATAGATTTTCTGACCAAGAATAGCTTATTAGAAATGGTTGATATGTAAAAAAAAATTAAAAAAGAAAAAAAAGAAATGGTTGATATGTGATCTGCTTTTTATGGTCACATCCGTTGCTCAGATTAAGAGATATAGTGATGGAAGATTGGATATATGGTTGCATCTTGCCACTTGCTTGCAAGAAACCTTACATTTTTGTTCTTTTCCATCTTTTTTACCTTTTAAATAACTGTTTTAAAGCGAGTATAGTAATAATTGATATGACATCAGAAATAGTGCACATTTACAAGACCAAGATGACAAGTATTCAAGCATGGTTTTCGTATTACACATTGCTGTCCTCCACGTCATTGCTTAGATTGCAGATATCAGCATACAGAGTTAGTCAAGGTGAAAATTCTACACATTCACTGCTATTTAAAAAAAAAATTGATGGAAATTTTTCGTACAATCACCTCAGCCGTGCTGTATGTATATTAGCATGCCTTTTTCCCTATTTTTTTCTTGTCTTTTCTCATTTCTCTCCTCTTCATTGCTTCATCCTTAAATTTTGCTTCTTTCTGTTTTACTATATCAGTTATAACTTTCAGGTTTTATATCTTGCTTTGGGTTCTTACACTAGGGAGACAGCATGATATTTACACATGTGGTTCTGATTTATTTCACTTACGAGTATAGCCTCTAGTTGTATCCACTTACCTATGAAGTCTTTGAGTTTGTCTTTCCTTGTGGCTCACTAACACTCCATTGCATAAAAATACCACGTGTTTATCATCCATTCATCAGATGAATGCTTGGTTGCTTCCAAGATTTGGCTATGACAAACTGTGCTACTATAAACATGGGAGCATATATATCATTGTGGTACGATGCTTTCAGTTCTTCTGGAAAGATACCCAGAAGGGAAATAGCTGGATTGAATGGGATTTCCAGTCCTAGTATTTTTTAGGATCTCCACACTGATTTCCATAGTCATTGTACCAGTGTACATTCCCACCAACAGTGGAGAAGGGGTCCATTTTTACCATAGCCTCTCTAGTATTTTTTATTAGTTGATTTCTTTATGAAAGCCATCCTTTCTGGGGTGAGATGGTATCTCAATGGTGTTTTAATTTGCATTTTTTGAATGACCAGTAATGTGGAGCATTTTTCAGGTATTCATTTGCCTCTTGAATTTCTTCTTCTGAGAAATATGTATTCATCTCAGATGGCTGTTTTTGGATTGGGTCTTTAAATTTTGGAGCCCTATTTTTTGTTGTTGTTGTTCTTTATATATTCTAAATAGAGGACCTTTGTCTGAGTAATTGTTAGCTAAGATTTTTTTCCATATTTGTGAGTTGTTTTTTCACTCTGCCGGTAACTTCTTATGATGTGTAGAAACTTCTCAATAAGAGGAGTCCCAATTGTTGAGTCTTTGAAGTATTTCCCATGCAGTTTAATTCTTGTTCATGAAATGCCTGCCTACTCCTATGTCTTCAAATTTTCCACCTACTCTCTCTTCCAGGAAATTTAATGTTTCTGTTTTAATATTTAGATCTTTAATCTACTTTGACTTTAGTTTAGAGCATGGCAATAAGCCAAGGTCTAGTTTTAATTTTCAGCATTTAGAGAGCCAGATTTTTCAGCACCATTTGTTGAAGAGGCTATCTATCTTCCAGTGAGCATGTTTGGGCAATTTGCCAAAGATACAATGGCTGATTTGTTTGTAGTTGTGTCTGCATCTTTTAATCTGTTCCACTTATTCTAACGTCTTTTTTTTTGCCACTACCATGCTGATTTTATCCTTGTAGCTTTGTAGTACAATTTCAACCCAGAGATTGTAGTTCCTCCTGTCTTGCCTTTGTTGCCCAACATGGCCTTTGGTATTCTAGGTCTATTCTGGTTCCAAATAAAGTTTAGGAATATTTTCTCTAGATCTGTGAGGTATGTTGGTGACATTTTGATAGTGATTGTATTAAATCTGCATAACAATTTGTGAAGTATGGCCATTTTCACAATGTTGATTCTTCTAATCCAGGAGCAAGGAATAACTTTCCATTTTCTGAAACCCTCTTCAATCTCTTTTTTCTGAGTACTATAATTTTAATTGTATGGATTTTTACATCCTCAGTTAAATTAATTCCTACATATTTCAATTTTTTGGATGCTATTGTGAAGGGAAGGTTTCTCTAATTTCTCCCTCAGTGTATTGGTTGTCTGTGTAAAGGAATTCTACTGATTTTTTGGGTATGGACATTGTAACCTACTATGCTACTGAATTTGTTTATTAATTCTAGAAGCTTCTTGGTAGAGTTTTTGAGGTCTTCCTAGTAGAGTATCCTGTCATCTACAAATAATAATAGTTTAATTTCATCTTTACCTACTCTTATTCCTTTTATTTCTCTCTCTTTTCTAATGGCTCTAGCTAATGGCTCCAGAACTCTATTGAATAGGAGTAGTGATAGAGGACATCCTTGTCTGGTACCTGATTTAAGAATATATGATTAGGGGCCGGGGAGATGGCTCAGTGGAATAAGTGCTTCCCTGACAAGTGCATGGACCTGAGTTCAATCCCCAGTTCCTGGGGAAAAAAAGGGTATATGATTGTTTTCTTTTCCCCATTTACAGTTATGTTGGATGGTTGGATGGGTTGTCCTAGATGGCTTTCAACAGATTGAGGTAGAGGCCATCTGTATCAATTTTCTGTTGGGCTTTGATTATGAATGAGTGTTAAACTTTGTCAAAAGACTTTTCTGCAAAAATTGAGCTGATCATGTGGCTTTTGGATTTAATACATTGGCTCTATTAATATATTGTATTACATTTACAGATTTCCATATATTGAATTATCTTTGCATCCCTGGGATGAATCCTACCAGGTCATGGTGTATAAACTTCTTGATGATTTTCTGTATTCTATTTTTCAAGGATTTTATTGAGGATTTGTGCATCTTTTTTTTTTTTTTTTTTTTTTTTTTTTTTTTTTTTTTTTTTTTTTTTGTGGAACTGGGGATTAAACTCAGGCCCTTGCACTTGCGAGGCAGGCACTTATTCTACTGAGCTACCTCCCCAGCCCAAGGATTTGTTCATCTATGTTCATAAGGGACATGGGCCTATAGTTCTCTATTTTAGTTGAATGCTTGTCTCATTTTGTTATCAGTATAATACTCACCTCCAGGAATGATTTTGGAAGTACTGCTTCCTTTTTAATTTCATTGAAGAGTGAGGAATTTTGGGATTATATCTTTTGTAATTTCCTTGTGGAATTCAGCTGTGAATCCATCAGGACCTGGGCTTGTCTTTGTTAATAAGTTTTTAAATTACATTTTGAATTTCATTGACTGATATTGGGTTATTCACAGTTATTATATCTTCATGATTCAGTTTTGGTAATTTGTACCTATCTAAGAATTTTTCCATTTCTTCTGTGTCTTTGGTTCTGTGAGAGTAAAGATTTTCAAGGTAGCTACTGATGATCTTCTGAATTTCCACAGGATCTATAATAATTTTTCCCTTTTCATTTCTGATTGCCTAAATTAGAGTTTTTTCTTTCCTCTTTTTCATGAGGTTAGCTAGGGGTTTATCAATTTTATTTTATCTTCCAAACAGCCAGATTTTTCATTCATTAAATCTTTATGTTATTTAATTTTCTCTATTACATTAATTTCTGCTCAAATTTTAATGTTTTTCTTCTGTCTTTGGTCTTTGGGCTTGGTTTGCTTTTCTTTTTCTAGAAGCTTGAGGTACAGGATAAAGGTTTGTATTTGTTCTCACTCTGTTTTCCTAAGGTGCAAGTTCACCGCTATAAATTTCCCTCTAAGAACTGCTTTCATGCATGTCACAAGTTGTAGTAATTTGTTCTTGAATTATCACTGAATTGTAGGTATTATTTAATTTCTTCTTTATTTCATCTGTAACCCATTATTCATCTTTAGGTTGTCATCTTGCAGCTGTTGCATTATTATTTCCTGGATCGTAGTTATTTTTAAGAGACCTTTCCTTACCTTTTCCTAGCTGCAACTGTATCTTCAAGGTCTGAAAATCTATCTTAATTTTCATTTACAGTTTTGTCAACTTCTGATTGAGTTTTTAACTTCTTCTGTATCTCTTTGAATCTGCTTCATGCATTGTATTTATTTCCTATATTGCTCATTCAAAGTTTCCATCATTTTTCTAATCTTCTCTATTTTTCTATCAGTGTCTTCTTTGGAAATGCTCAGTAATTCTTTCATTGTAGTTATGTTTTTAATCTGTGAGATTATGTTTGATCTGGTTTTTTTATACTCTTCTCTAATTGTTTCTTTACTTCAGTTGCTGTTATTTCAGAGATTTTAGGTGTGTGACTTTTAATTCTTCTATGCTGATGGCTTCTTGACTTTCTTCTGAGTAGACTAGGGGCCTGAAAATGCATTTTGCTTCTTCTTTTTTGTCATTTTCTATCTCAGAAAGAAGTCTCCATTTTGATTTCTGTGATACCTTTGTGTAAAAGTTTGATAGTAGGTAGCTGTATCATTGGAGTGAGACCCTCTTTGTACAGACTCTGTTTTGTTTTGTTTTTTATAATCTCTGCTATCTCAGAGATTTTTGTTTTGTGTGTGTCCCAAGATTTTGCCTTGTCTATTGATTTAGACTGAGATACTGGTTTGCATTTAGCCCTGTCCTCTGTCTTTCAGTAAAGGGTTTTGTGAAATTGCTACCCAAGCAACTGCCGATATTAATACCCAAAGGAAAACATGTGCATAAGGCAGAGATGGTTTTCTATTTATAATAGTACAATTAGCTAGACCCAGTCCTAGGTCAGGTCCGGTGAGTGTGTGGAGAGCACCCCACCACTCCGCCATACCTCCCTCACCCCTCCGGCGGAGTAGGAATTTCTGCTGACTTCCGGGAACCCCCAGACTCAGTCCTAGCCCAGGTCCGGTGAGTGTGTGGAGAGCTTCCTGATAACCTGCACCAGCGGGACCAGTCCCAGCCCAGGCGCAGCATGGGCCAGACCCTCTCCCACCCCCTCGGGCAGCCCCCCAATACTCCGCAGTATCTCCCTCACCCTGCCCACCCAGTAGGAATTTCTGCCGAGTTCCGGGAACCCCAGACCCAGTCCTAGCCCAGGTCCGTTGAGTGTGTGGAGAGCTTCCTGCTACCCTGTGCCGGCGGGACCAGTGCCAGCCCAGGCGCAGCATGGGCTGGACCCTCTCCCACCCCCTCGGGTCGCCCCCCACCACTCCGCCTTAACTCCCCCACTCCTCCCGCAGTAGGAATTTCTGCCGAGTTCCGGGAACCACCAGACCCAGTCCTACCCCAGGTCTGCAGCCGGAAGGAGCTGAGCACAGCAGCCAGACCTAAGCCAGACGGAGCTGGATAAGTCCAAACTGGTGTGAAGGTTATACAGCAAAGATCTACAACAAAGGGCAGAAGACAGTGCTACACAAAATGACGAGAAGGAACAAATTGCAACCTCAGAACCAAAGCCCACCCATAACAAGTGCAGAGGACACTAACACAGAACAAATTGGAAATCACACACCTGAAAGCAATGAATCA
>NW_004524660.1:5232154-5233171 GCF_000260255.1 Octodon degus
ATTTGATTTGAAACTGTCTCATTGCTATCTGTTTATCAATAAAACTTTGAAAAAAAAGTAGTACAATTAGTAATACTAATAACAGCTGGTGAAATTTAGAAATTGACAAACTTTTGTAATTAATGGGTTTGTACTTTAGACCATGGGAGCAAACATTATAGCTGTATAACAAAGCGAATCTTAAATTGTGAATTTGTATTTAAATTAGTTCCCCTGAGTTCTGTCTGGGCACCGTCCCTTTATATACCTGGAGTCTTCCAGGCAGACTAGCACAACACAGTTACCTGCTGCCACCTCTGTGTCACAAGAGTGCTTCTGTGGTTCTGAGCCTTGGGCTGGGCTGGGCCGGGCCCAGCAATATGGAATGGGCTGGCTGCACCCAGTGGCTTCCAGTCCCATGGCTGCTGGCTTTGGGTCCCGTGGCTCCCACCTTTCTTTTTCTTAGTGTAATATTGTGACTCATAATACCTCCTTGATTTCAAGAAATCATTTATTTATTCATGTAAGCACTTTTGTGTGCATGATGCTCAGAAATCTTTTAAGTGCTGGAAAAATAAATACAAACTTTTTTCCTCTGCAATCTGATTTGGTGCAAGGGCATTAAGGCAAGGATAGAGATACAGTTGTAAGATAGAGGTGGCTTGAGTTGTATGACATCTGATTTTGACCTTTCAAAATGAATAAAAATTCACAACACTCCTTTTAGAAACTGGAACAGAGTCGGCATAGTCTCCATGCAAGACTGCACATGGCCCGCACAGGGAAGCATAGTAGGATTTATGAAAATGTAGTGTAGGAGAATAGAAAGAAGACTGATGATCTGAGAGAATGGGGCACTGGGGATTCCCACACTGTGATGACCAGGGTTTGGCATGTAGTGTTAGACTGTGGCCTTGGAGCCATATATGAGCTTAAATGGTATGTCAAGAATACTGGGCTGGGCCAGGGAGATAGCTCAGGAGCTTAAGCACCTGCCGAGTAAGTGCAAGATCCTGAGTTCGATCCCCAGGACAGGAA